>NC_080060.1:2682634-2887634 GCF_026212465.1 Amaranthus tricolor | reverse complement strand
ATGCCAACTGAAACAAAACTCAATTCTCCACTTTTTTTCTCAATACAAAATTTATAGTTTGAAAAAAAAAGTCTTTCGTTATGAAAATTCCTCCACTAAGCTTTGAAAATAATATCTTTCAAACTAAGTGCCTAGAAAAATTATTGTCAAGGACAGCGATTTTTAGCTCCCAAAAATTCACCCTTCCCTTGACCATCAAAATAACTACTTTGTAATCATTGCCAAGGAAAGCGTTTTTCATTTAATTGAAATTGTTTTTCTTGATAGTAATTTTCAGCTTCCCTTAAAACCCATTCTCCAATTAAAAATCATTATTCTTAACCGCGATTGTCTTCAATATTTAGTTTAAAATTACTTTTTTTAAAAATTTAATTTGAGAATTTTTTTATAACAAATGAACTTATATATTTCTAATTTTCTACAAAGTAGCCTCATATATAGAGGCTTTTGGCTCATAGGATGCCTCCAAAAGCCCACGTTATATGATGGTCCAAAAGTGGTCCAATGAATTCCAACTTTCAAAGCAATTTGAGCCTTCAAAGTTGAAGCTTTAAGGATGATGATTTGCTATGTGTTATGTCACTTTCTCTTTTATCAATCTCTGCTGTCTTTCATTAACTCCAAAAGTTGGGCAGGATGTATTCCATTTTTATTTTATATAAACCATGATCATCACTAATCACCATATACTCCTTTTCTTTGATTGATTTTAGTGGAAATAAATTAGACTCAATCACATATTGTGCAACTTACATTGATTTGCCAAATTGATAATGAAGTGAATGATTTGATAGAAGTAGAACCCCGGTCATTTCTGGATGAGGTACACTGAGTACGATGATGATGAGATTATAACATGAAATCTGAAAGCATGATTAAGTATAACATGACTATATAATGAGATTTACCGAACTTGGATTACGTTCTTCTTGATTACTATTCTTTATTGATTCATAATTCAATCTTGTAGATCTTGAATCTAAGAACTCAATAAAGAAAGAATTATAATAGAGTGAGAAAAATGTTAATTGATGTTGTTTAGATGTTCAATCCAACTCATTTTTGAAAATGATTTTTTTTCTGTTATATTAAATGTTAACCGACATTGTTTAGATGTTAACCGAAAAAAATGAGATTTACCTAAAAAGTATATTTTTTTGCTGTTATATTAAATGTTCAATCCAACTCATTTTTCAAAATGAATTTTTTTTCTTGGAACTTAGCCTTAACCACTATTTAAATTAAACAAAACTACAAATATATATTTTTTTTCAGATTTTCAGCCATAATAAATTGAGTAATAGAGTAATACACCGATTTAAGTTCAAGAATGTCAAGAACTATATTGTGATAATAAATCGAGGAAAAAAAGAAAAATTTTCAAATTATAAATAATTAAAATATTGCTCAGTTTTAAATAAAATAAACTTAAATTAAAAAGTAATTTTGGAGATTGGGAAACAAGAAAGTTAAACATAGATCTCCAACTCTCCACTAAGAAAAGACATCCAAGATCTCCAATTTTATAATAATAGAGTAATCCAGATCCAATTGTTAAAAGTAATCCTAAAAATTAGGGTTTGTTAGATGGTACAAGCATAAAAACTCCCCAATTGGATTTAGAAAATGTGCATTAGACTGCTTAGTAGGTATCAAACTACCAATTTTGTCTAATAACTTTTTGTTCTTAACAATTGTATTGTTTATTATGCTCATTAATTTAATATTTGCTTATTCTTTTCACTTTTCAATTTTTTAATTTTTATGCACCACTCTTAAAAATTAATTAATTAATTATTTACCTTTTTTGAATGTAAAGACATTCAAGAGTAAAGACTAATGTTCGAGTTTAGAATTGGCAGTCATTACACGCGGCTTTATAGCTATATTCAACCTATTAGTAGTATTTAACAAATGATTATTGATCAGAATTGTTAACTAAATCAACCAACTGAAAATACTAACTAATTTATAAGTTATTAAGTTAGTAGTTATAAAAATATTTAATAAAAATTAATTATTAAAAACTATTGATTGTTTATTAGAGTAATATAGCTTTTTAATTATAACTTAAATATCGATTTTCCAACTAGCTTAAACGTTTGGCTATATTCAACTACACTTTCAGATGAGAAAATTTAAAAAGGATCAGAGAATCAATCAACAAAATGAACCAAAAAGTATAACTTTCAACTTAATTCCAAAAATAAGCGCGAAAATCTCAAATTTGTGGTTTGGGGTTTTTCGCAGTTAGTAACTGCGAACAGGTCAAAAAAGACAAAATAGTTGTTCGCAAACAACATTTTGACTTTTGTTTGACTTGTTCGCAATTACTAACAGCAAACAGCTTGCTCCACAAATACGCAGATCAGCTTCCTTCCTTCCTATTTTCCCCAATTCTCAAAACCCTATCTTATTATTCGACTTTCTCCCTACAAAATCAATATTAGACTAGCTTCAATCCATCAATTTGATGAAGTTTTTTTATTATATATATCGTTTTTTAGGGTTTTGATGAAGTTTGGTTATTTTCTCAAATGTAGGTTATTAGTTCTTAAATCAACACTCTTCTTAATCATCCATAACTATTCAAGGTAATGTTTAATTGTTTTTGATAACGGCGATGTATTAGAGTTCGAACGATGTGTTTCAAACTCCAATATTACCAAGATCGAGTGTATGAAGTTTTAGTGACAAACAAATTACGCTATCAACGATATCAATGTTTGTAGGAGAAAATAAAGCAATAAAACGACACAAAGATTTAACGAGGTTCACCCAACTAAGGCTACGTCCTCCGGTGTGTAGTATCTCTTATATTATCAAAAGGAGTTCAAAGAACTCTCAAATATGGAGAATTACAATAGAGAAGAGATATAGGCTAGTGTTTGGCTTGGGATGTATTTTTGTGGATTATTACAATGTGAGTATGAGAGCTCTATATATAGTACTAGATACAAGAATATCAATAGCTCTTCATGAATACAACATTAATATAGGGTAATGAATAATATGAAATAACTCAAAGGACTTGAAAGGCCGAAAATCAGCATTCCATGCACATCAGAGGATCCGCTCGACCGGATCAGAGAGCTCGCTCGGTCGAGCGAGCAACAGCAACATTCTGGAGCATTCTGTCTGACCGCTCGACCCAACCTGGAGCTCGCTCGGTCGAGCGACTCTTCAGAGTCTTCTGACAGTGTTTGCTCGACTTGCATATCTTGAATCAACCTTTCCACTTCTTCATTAAGTCCCATAACTCTCACACTTCATTACCTTATTAATCCATACTTAATCACCATCATAAATCAATCATCAAAACTTAACTTAATACACCAACTTAACACATTCATGGGATTCCATCCCAAAGGTCTTACATGAATGCACCTCATCAAATGTGCACTCAAGTCACACTAATCACAACAATCTCCACCTTGACTTGAGTTCACCCAAGTCAATAGAATTCTCTAATTCACTCCTAACATAACAACTTACACAACTATTGAGTAAATCCTCATCATCCACTTTTACATCAATATTTTGCAAATCCATAACTATTGAGTAAAATTCATCAAGGTGCGGTTTCATGGGCTTCTCTTCTTGTAATCTGAGATCATACAAACGACTCTTTAACAAAAGTCGATTGGTAACACTCTTTTCCATATAGAGTGGTAACACTTCTTGTAATCCTCATTAAATGTGCACTCAAGTCACACTAATCACAACAGTTTTCATAGCTTTATGTTGCTTTTTGAAGTATTGTTGTTAATGAGCATATTGAATTAGTTGAGTTTGATGTACATTATATATTATTAGAAATGTTGATGTTTGGTATTAGAAATATCATTTATGAACTTATTAATTGATTTATTATTTGAATTTTATGTGCATTATATATATATATATATATATATATATATATATATATATATATATATATATGTATATATATATATATATGTATATATATATATATATGTATATATATATATATATATGTATATATATATATATATATATATATATATATATATATATATATATATATGTATATATATATATAAAGTTAGTTACATTATGGACTTTATTAATTTGTAGATCAAAAAGATTATAATCAAATGAATATAATGTACTTGTATGGGCATGAAGTTGATGATGATGTTGATTTTGTTTGTATTTATGTAGAAATGGCATCATTTCACGTCACTATAGTATGTTTTTGAAATAGTTGGATTCGAGAAAGTAGTGGCAAAGTTCATTATGTTGGGGGAAGACGTAGGTTTGTTTGCATGCAACTCGAACATGGATTTGAATTAGTTTAAACATTTTATATGTTCTAAGATTGGATTGGACCTCGCTAGAAGTACCGTAAAAATAAGCTTTAAATATGACATGAGTGGAGAATTGCTAGCCTTTCCTGTTGAGGATGATGAGGCTATAGATGCTATGTGGGAGCATTCAAAGTCCACCCAAATTCCCTCTTTGGAGTTATACGTAGAAGAAGTAACCTTAGGAAATGTAGTTGCTTATAATCCTACTCCTACCCCTATGCCTATATCAACTCAGAAAACTGTAAATCCTTTCATTCCTTCCGCATCTTGTACTTTTTCTCAACCCTCTACGAATCAAGTTTCTATTGATTCAATGGTTAACTTAGGAGAAAGTGATGAGATGGGGCCTTGGGATGATGGAAATGAGAGTAATGAGCTCATTGACGATCCTTCTGAGGATGATATGGATGTCGATGAGGATGCACTAGCAAATGACATGACCCTAGGCAACATTCCTCCTACACCTTATGCCCTATGTCCACCTCTAGACGAGTATGAGGAGGACAACTCCTGGAGGACTTGGGCTTGTGATACCACCTATACCGAAGAAGGAGAGTTGGAGAAGGGTATGATGTTTGATAGCAAGGAAGCGTTTTTGGAAGCTATCAGAGTGTATCATATTCGTAGAAATGTGGAGTATAGAATGGAGACCTCAAACCAAATTGTCCTTACCTTGAAGTATAAGTGGGGCTGTCATTAACAATGTCATTAGAAATTGTGTTGCTAAAGACGCATCCATTAAGGTATCTGTCGTACGGCAGATGGTTAAAGATCGTTTTGGTGTGGATATGAATTATAAGCGAGCGTGGTGTGCTAAGAAACAAGCCTTGTTGTCTATATATGGAACTTGGGAAGGTTCTTACTCACTCCTTCCACGCTTTTTTGAAGCTTTGCAACATTCCAACCCGAGCTTAGTACTTGAGTGATTTTTTAAGGAAGACAATGACACGGGTGTATATGTGCAACCTAATATTAGGACCTTCGAACGTGTCTTTTGAGCCTTTAAACCTTGCATTGAAGGCTTCAATCATTGTAAACCTCTTATCGCTATTGACGGCACAAACTTGTATGGTAAGTATCGTCATACCTTATTGACTGTCGTTGCCCAAGATGGTGATAAGGGAATCCTTCCATTAGCGTTTGCCTTGGTAGAGAAGGAGTGTATAGGTGCATGGTCTTGGTTCATGGCTCGTATTCGTAAGCATGTCACACAGAGGATGGGTTTATGTGTTATTTCTGATAGACACGCGGGTATTTTAGCAACTATGGAAGAGCCGGAGTGGCAACCACCTAATGCCTATCATAGGTTTTGCTTATGTCATTTGCTTAGCAACTTCAATCGTGCTATGGGTAATGTTCAGCTGAAGAAGTTGTTTTGTAGAATTGCTGAGCAAAGACAACAAGTTAGGTAATGAACGGCTTAAAGGCAATTGTGACTGTAAAATGAGAGGCAATTTTCTAGATTGATGACGTGGGTGAGATGTCTAAGTGGTCGTTGTGTCATGATGGAGGTCATAGGTATGGCGTTACTAACACGAACTTAGCTGAAATTTTCAACTATGTGATGAAAGATGTACGTTTCTTACATTTGACAACAATTGTTGAATTCACCTTCTATTGGGTAAACGATTATTTTGTTCAAAGACGTGAACATGCTAGTGCATGGTTACTTGGAGGACACATGTACACAGCGCATGCCACCAGGATTATCAATAGAAACACCGAGAAGGCAAATTTCCATGACATAATCGCCTTTGATTATAAAAGAAGTGTATTCGAAATTAAGACTAGGAGGGGAAATAGAGGATCGTCCAAGGGGGGTAAGATTCAACATGTGGACTTGAACAAATGAAAAGCACATGTAACAAACTTGACATATACCACCTACCTTGTTCACATATACTTGCTGTTTGCATCAAACGACACCTTTCTTATGAGCGGTTTATGGATCCGTGCTATACTTCTCAAATTTATGCAAGTACATACGAACATTACTTTATGCCAATGATCGATAAGAGGTCATGATCTCAATACAGGGGCTTTGAACTTAGACATGATCCCGATCAAATTCGAAGTAAAGGGAGGCCTAAGTCTAGAGAATTGCTAACGAAATGGATGAGGGAAAAGAGAAACGAAATAATTGTCGTCGTTGTGGGAGTGAAGGTCACAACACTAGAACCTGTAACTCCAGGTAATATACTATATATATTGTACTAATATGATACTCTATAACATGTATAATAATGTTAAACTTACCACACAAATTAGACCTGATCATGGGCGGCCCGGCCCAAAAAAGTGAGGGTTTGGGTACCAAAATATGGCCCGATGGGCGGGTTTTGGCAGAAAATAAGTGGCCCGAATTTTTTTGGGACGGGTTTGGGACCAACTTAGCTCCTTTCGGGCTCGACCCGGCCCGAAAGGAGCTAAGTTGGTCCAATTAGTTACATATTTTGATTATTTCATATGCTAACACTTTTTTTCTATATTGCATCAAGGTCGGTCTACCATTTTTAATGTTGAAGAGGAGGAAGAAGAGGTAGATCGTGAAGATGACGATTGTCGAATCACTAATTAGTTACATAATTTGATTATTTTGTATTTGTTTATTTGAATTATTTGTAATTTGTGTTTTAAATAATGTATAATATGTAACAATTGTATTTGTTATTTCAGTTATTTGTAATTTGTATTTTTAATTATGTATAAATAATATATAACATAGGCCCGCAAGCCCGCATATTACGGGTTTGGGCAAGAACTTTTAGGCCCGCACTTTGGCCCGGCCCGCATCAATGGGCTGTTTTTTTCCACCCAGCTCGGTGTTTGATGGATCCAGCAGCTCCAGGACCCCTAGACCTTGGTGTGTTAACTATGCAGCAGGAGCACAAGAGCACTCCTCTTTGGGATGCACAAGTTAGGTATACGATAGTAATAATTTGCATTTTAGTAATGATAACATACAAGTAACTAATTTATATGTCTATATTCATAGGTTAATATTTCAGTACTCATTAACATAGGTAAATATTTCAGTATTCATTAACAGTACTCATTAACATTTATATTTTCATAACATATATTATAGTTTTTGCTGGACCCGTACACTGCGGAAGCCTACGCAGCTATTCCTGAGCACTCGGGCATTCAATCAGGTGCGTTGAGGGCTTTTGTGTCACTCATATGCTTCGACATTGTCGAAGTACATCTACCAGTGCGCGTACTGCGCCAATATGGGTTGGTACAGGGCATTCTACCGCCTTGCGACACTGAACCCGAGATGGACCTGATTTCACGCAAGAATCAGTGTACAGCGAACTGGATGGAGATCAACTGGCGCCACATCGCTTGTTGGGATCGTAGACTTGAGCTGTTGGCCCACGGTGCGCCAATCGATGTTCACGGCGCACCTACTACACCAAACTACATGTCGTGGTTCCTCTCCATGACTCGCCGATGGATGATACCACGTGGCATCATCGCAGCATCACATTATGCACCTGTTGCGCCTACGATGACCCAATTTGTAAGTCTTCATTTAAATTTAAATGATGAAGTTGCCGATTACATAATATGATATTACATTAACTAAGTATTAATTGCAGCCTTGCAGGCACAAGGTGCGGCAGCAGTGATGCGGTATAGCCGGTGAGGGAGATTGCGCAAGGCATGCTCTTCGGCACGCAATTCCAGCACTTCATACCGAAAGTCGCTGCGGAGGCCTCCCCGACTACCGCCGATACGCACGTCTCATCTCCTGCTTATGACTATCATTTGGAGGAGATGAACCTTTCATACCTCATTGACGTTGTGGGGACCTGCAGGCTGGGCCATCGCAGCCATCACAGTACCAATCTCCTCCTTTGCCAGAGCGACACCTGAACGCGTCTTACTATCGTAGCAAGCGTAGGAGACCAACTCAGTTGGATAGGGTAGATGAGGGTCCTAAGCATTAACGTTTCGTTTTTGTATATTTAGATTGACTATATATATATATATATATATATATATATATATATATATATAGATATATATATATATATATATATATATATATATATATATATATATATATATATAGATATATATATATATATATATATATATATATATATATATATATATATATATATATGTTTATTTAGTTATATATTCAAACATTTGTATATATTTATAGTGGTATATATATGTTTATTTACTTTATCATAACCTCCAAGCTTTGACTTACTAATGTTCGGAGTTTTGGCGATAAATCATCCCGCCTGAAACATACATTGACTTGTAATTACTTATTCTAATGTCTTTAATGCAAATACAATAAATAACAACTCAATAATTAAGAAAAAAAATTACGTAAAGTAGCTATTCGCAGTTACTAACTGCGAACAGCCCCAAACCACAGGTTTGAAATTTTCACGCTTACTTTTAGAATTAAGTTAAAAGTTATAGAATTAAGTTAAAAGTTATACTATTCGGTTCATTTTGTTCATAAATTCTCTTTATCCTTTTCAAATTTTCTTCAGATGACTTGTCAACTATTCACTAGATGTACCAAACAGTTATTCATTGTTAGATCAACCAAGAAGCAAAAGCCAGCCAAAAGGTATTTGACAAACATACCCCAACATTTTTGTCGGGTCAAGCTCAAAAACATCTACGATATCATTTTAATACGACATTGCAGGTGATAGGCTGTACAAGTTTTTTCTTATTGCAAATTCCGATCGTCACAAGGATAACACCCCATCCAACACACCAAGATGAGCAAATGAACCCAATATATTCATGATACTTCAATCTTATTCTTCTAGTTTTAAACACAAAAGTACAGAACCAAAATTGGCGCACCAAAAGTTGAAGCATATTCAGACATGCAGTAATAGGTAGCCGAATATATAACACATGGCCATTCTGAAAATGCAGGTATGATCAAAATCGTCTACGAGTAGAAAAGAGAAAAAAGAATAATCTACTATGTTGGAAGCTTATTTTCTTCCATGGCAATCAAAATATAACTTGCCCGAGCCATTTGATTGAAACAATCAACCATGGCAGTCAAAATGACATTCGAGGAAAAATTATTTCTCCACTGGAAACGACCCACAATCAATACAATATGAAAAAAAAGCCTCGATCTCTAGTTGATAACATCAAGGACCAACTTGCGGGACTTCATAACAGACCACTTCAAGCGCCTGTAATATGCTGCTTGAAGTAAAGCCAGAGATAGTACAAAAATCCACTTAAATCCCATCTGCAAATAGAACTTCAAGATTAGAAAGATAGCTCAAGGAACAACCAACTAAAAAAGTGAGTTAGAATACAGCATACCAGTTTTCTTTCTTCCATCTCCGGCTCCGCTGCCCATGCCAAAAATGTTACCACATCCTTGCCCATCTGCATCAATAGCAAAGGTTTAAGAGTGTGCACTTCATGCAAAAAACGGTTGAATATACAGCAATTTAATATATTTGCTTGAAAAAAAAAAAACTTTATGGGAGAAAACCCACCTGAGCTTCTGTCGCTGGAGTACCATCTTCATACTCAACAGCACCATCGTTGAGCATCTTAGGCATAGCAATGGCTCCACCAGGAAAGTATGGATTGTAGTGCAACCCTTCTCGGATCTACAACAATCATGAACAAGGTTTAATAAAAATAATGATGACAGTACTAAAAACAGTAGAGAAAAGAGTGGCCATAAGAACACATAAGCTGCCTGACCAGAGGTGACAGCCTCATGAGACACTGGGTGTGCAACACTTAGATATGAACATAGTTCACGGTAAAATATTATGCACCATTCCATTTGAAGAGTAGAATCAATATTCAAGTGAAATAGTAGAAAATGAGGAAATATTAAGATTGATGGTGCACACTATTTTAGTGTGGACTAAATCATACAAGACTTACTACATGGTCATAGCATCATAACAGAAGTACAGAAGTACAAAAGCACTAAGGTTTAATCATAGGAAAAATAGAATATTCACATCTCTACAGAATGGACAAAGATCAAAAATCACTCGTACAATACCACAGAATTTTCGACTGACACTTTCAAGTGTACTTAAAACATAAACTAAAACATTGCACTCCAAAAATAAGAGCATCTCTTTAGAAAATGCTAAGTCTTTTGGAAACGAATTCTACTGTATTCCCACTGTGGGACAACCACTGTTCTTCAATAATATTCCTGCTACATATTGTCGTAGATGTGAAGGCAAAAGAGCTGAAAAGAACCTCGAACTTTCGTCCCATGCAACAACCTTGAGGAAAAAATGAGGGGACTAAAAGCCTATTTTCTCTGTTCCGTTGAACTTGCCACATTTCATTTGCCCGTGTGAGAGCTTTTCGGGAGAATTGTGGCTAACTTAATGGGATTGAGGGAGTATAAATTTCGGTAAGTTTACAGGTTCAGAAATAATGCGCCAGATGGTAAAATAACAACTCTCCAGCATTCCAAGATACATCAACAACCAAATTTATTGAATACCTCCAAAGACCAACAACCCTTCACTAATAATGCATTTCAGTTCTTAATACTCATCGAAGAAAAGATATAGATTTAAATTTTGTAAAAATTGTACATATTTGGTGTTTTCATCCTCGTCTCTTATTTTGGCCTATTATGCTTGTAATCCAATAATTCACTCATCTCCTTTCCAACTATCTAGAACCTACAACTTAACTATCTAAATCATCTTACCTTCCACACAGGTAACAGCTCAAATGCAAAACCCTGAATGAGAACAAGGGTTAAGATCAACCCATGAAACTACTTTACCCATCCACTTCGCACTTATTTCCTATAAAAGTCAGAAAGATTTACCACAAACCCATAAATCTACAAAAAAAAAATCACCAGATCAATCAAGAAGGGTTTAGTAACCAATCACAGAGGACAAGTATGATACCGCTAAAAGTACAGGACAAGGCTGCTAGCATATGGGAAAAACTAGAAGCTTTTGGTGCTACCATGACCAAGATCAACCCAACATGATATATGACCTTGTATGAATGTCAAGTTTCAAGGGAAGTCAAGTGTCGTCAGACATCTTCCTTGCCCACGAAAAGATAGTATCACTCAAGGAGACATCATTAAGAATTCAGATCAAGAAGTGAATCGGGAAACCCCAATATGGATCAAACAATTACCAAGGGAACGCTAAGACATAACGGAAATTTAGTTGACAAAAAAAACAGTCAGAATGACACGGGTGGTGGCTGAAGAAGTTTTTTTATGCTCTATCACTACCAAGACAGAATTCACCCATCATACCTTCTAGCTTCATCCGATATCCAACACTATCATAATCCTCTCCTTAGGGCATAGCCTGTGCAATCTCAACATTACAAAGCATGTCGCGAAAGGTTCAGACATAATAACTATGAAGATACTAAGCTAAAAAGAATTGCTAACGGGCACAAGCTTCAACTCCATGTCTCAACTGTCTGCAGGTAAGGAACAAAGAAATTTTCCTCTTTATTTTTGTTAGGCTATAATGTGTTATTCCTGATATAACAAGAAGAGACTGTAGCAATTGATCAACTAATTTCCACAGTCATTGCAAAATAATTCACCAGACAAAAAAGAATTGAAAGATATGACACACCGAAACACCAGCAGGTGGATCACGATAACCTGTAAGAAGAGCAAACACATAGTTCTGACCATTGTGTCGAGCCTGCAAGAAAAATAAAAGATACTCTTAAGCTAAGTGCATCCCACTAGTCAAATTCTTCATATGGTCAAACGTCAAAGGAGATGTGATTTGAGTAAAATACCTTCGTTATAAGACTTAGATCTGGAGGATAGGCCCCGCCGTTTGCAAACCTAGCAGCCGCTTCATTAGAATATGGCTGAGGAAATCTGTCACTGAGTTTACCAGGACGAGTAAACAATTCACCTTCATCATTAGGTCCATCAACCACCTCGATCTCAGCAGCCATAGCTTTAGTCTCTTCCTCGGTGTATGCTACACCCACGAGATCACGGTATGAAATCAGAGACATTGAGTGGCATGAGGCACAGACCTGTGTGTAAACCTGGTGCCCACGACGAATCCTATATAAGGACAAATTTATTTTTAGTCCATCACTATGAAAAAATATAAAATCCATAACAAGCATTCTGCAAAAGTGATATGAACTTACGAGGCATGGTCATAGGAACTGAGGATGCCACTGTGAGGCCAAGGATAGTTGGGGCTTTCTAGGCCATGTTCAGCCTCATCTGCAGATGCGACTGTGGCAAAACTCAAAAGACCTGTAGCACCTGCTCCAAGAACAGCAAATGCTCTCAGGACTTTTTCACTAGAACTGCCTTGATCTTTTGTTGCTACAGATGATAAAGCTGGTATTGCCTGCACAATAAAAATAGAACATATTCATCATCTAGTCAGATGAAACAATAACCCAATAACAAACAAACCATAAGAGTAATAAGACACTAAGCATCATTTAACTAACCAAGTACAATAGAGAAAGAAGCACATCTGCTAAAGGTTCACTGCAATGAATTGATCATAAGCCTCCATCCCCCCCCTTCCACACAAACACAGGGAGAGATGCATAAGGAAATTTTATACACGCTATATGGCTATATCATGATAATTTCCTATACATCCATTACCCTGATGTTGTTTAGTGGCTCCCACCTAAGTAGGATTTGAGTATCAGATGTACACATTTTTAGCTTTGTTAAAGATACCAAAGAGATTGTTTATGAATAACCATTGGTAGCAAAATATGGGAAAACTGATTATAAAACTCCCAACTTTTAGGTGCACCAATTACATAAAACTTCAACTTTGCGTTTTTATCTAAAAAAACCCAACTTTAAGGGAATCTTATTTTAAAAACAGCTAACCAATTGATGATAGCTATGATAAGAGGTAAAAACGCATACGTGAAAGAATTTATTGGCCCATGTATATTTTTCTTTTAAATCTCTTAAAAAGTCAAGAGTTTTAAATCATATTCTGAAATTGAGATTTATACTATAAGTTGCCTTCAAAAGTTAAAAATTTTTACATAATATCCCAAAAGTTGAGATTTTTAGAATAACAACACCCAAAGTTGGTTGGAAGATTTAAAATCAATTTTCCCAAAATAAGGGGTGCAAATTATTTAACGAACCATTTTAATATAGTGCATTATAATTTGAAATCTAATGACTAATTCTTTTGCCCCATCAAAATATAGAACTATAAATCATGAAAATTTTATATGATGGACCAAAACCTTCAAACCTCTGAAATTTATTCAAAATGCCTCCAATTAAAATTCCACTAGCTAATTTTATAACAAAGAGCTTGAGTGACAGGGTGAATAGGTTTTTCGAAAAAAACCCCTCTCCAATACATTAATACTCATCAACTCGCGTCCCACATTCTTAGATAAACCCCAACTGCTTCCCCTAAAACCTCAGTCCATTCACAGTGCTACTGCAAGTTCTAGTCTATTATCATTTTGCCCACTTTTCTTGACTTCAGATCCTCTATCTATCATAACTCATATAAGCACCAGTAAATGCCCAGCTTCCATTGGTCATTGTTGCCATCAATTTCACATCTATCGCAAACCGTTCTCTTGAAGCCAGAAACCCATTCATTCTGATGGTTAAAGGTGGAGCAAGGATTCTACAGTAAATGATTGCCATGAACTGATGGTAAAGCCATTCCATAACGATAATTAAGAGGGGGCCACATCAGCACTTAAGAAAAGGGGGTTAAATCACATCATGAAAAAAGAGCCCACCTAGTTATGAATATTCTAACGGTGAGAGACCAACAACCAACATGTGCTGCTAGTATGAAGCGAAGATCATATACATTATACATTACACTTTTTATAAAAAGTAACCATTACTCCATGAGCTTGAATAAAAAAATTCCATATCCATGACAGTAATTGACATAATGAAAGTTAGACACATCAGCGCTGAAACCATCAACATACTAGAAAATGACAATTCATAATACAAAGATATACTACAAAAATCAATTTATTTGCAATTAGCTAGATATTGATAGTCAAAAATTTAGAGTGAAAATGCAGTTTGTCTTGTCATCATTTACAAATTAATACCATTTATCAACCCTAACTTCATCACGCCATATTCTGTTGTGTTCATCATCCATTATAAGGGTGCTTGATATGACAGAAAGCTTCAATGCTAGGTTGGGAGTGTAAACTTGGAAGTGTAAATTGAAAGGAAAAGTAGTAGGGAAAATAATCTCCCCCCCACCCCAACCTTTTTTCCACTCAAAATGGAAGAAGACCCATTCTTCTCCTCCTAAATTGTTCTCCATCAATTCAAAGTACCAAACAAAAAAAGTAAATTACAATTGTGTTTTCCACCAGAAAATGACACCCCCTCTACAATCGATGGAAGATGCCCAAAAAATAACAAACCTAACTCTTATTGCTTGAACTAAAAATGATATTCTGATATATCACACATAATATAAGAGATGCTGGTAAATGAAAGATGGTATTAAATGCATAAAAAAAAAGACACCCCTATGATCAATAGAAAAAGCAATTTGAGGATTAATGAACACAATGTTCATGTTCAAAGTCATATACTCAGATAAAAGTCGATGTTTAGACATCAATGGATTCACAAAATAACACTCTAGTACAACAAAAACAACAATAATGCCAATATATGAGTATGGAAGAAGAAATTTATAGAAAATTATTTTTTCCCCATTTTTCATTGTTTGATTTAATAGGGGAATTACGCTAGAAAACTTGACTCAAAAATGGGTTTTCCATGACTTTGCAAACAATTCCTTCCAAAATTGAAATGAAACCTATTTTCCCTCACACTTCCATCCCCGGCACCTTTATCTCTTCTTACAAACTGAACAAAAATATGTTTAATTAGTATTTGCAACGGAAAACTTGTTTCCAAGAAATCAACAAGAGTAATTGGCAAAATGACCAACAAGAGTAAACCTAAACACGAATCCAAACCAATTAACAACAACATAAAAAACGCTCCCTCATACGTATAATTGGCATAATGACCAAAACAAAAAAACAATCAAATGATAAGATGATTACAGTGGAATGAGACTGGAATTTCCTCTTTAAAATCTGCTGAAGTAATCTACCGCCAGCCATTTTGCCGCTAACCTTTCTGCAATCAAAACCAATACAACAAAAAAAAAATAAATCAAATTTTCAAACCAAATCTATAATTGGTGAAATTTCATCATCTATTTCGATTCGGAAACCTAGATCGTGGAAAACCCCAATATTCCAGATCGCAAATTGAAAAGGAACATGAAAGAAGAGAGAGAAATTTACTTGCCGGAAAAGAGGAAAAGTCTTCAGAGGAAGAGAGGGTGGAGCCCACGGCGGTGAAAGAGAGAAGAGGTGTGAGGAAGAAGTTTGCAAAAATGGAAATGGTTTCGGATTTTTGATTATTTTAGGGTTCGATGTAAATAATAAGAAATGCAAGTAGCTTGAAATTTAGTGGAGTAATTGATATGATGTAGGATTCGAACTCGGGTCAGAGTAAAAGTAAGGAAATAATTTTCACAAATTCTTAAATTAGGCGGGTTTTAATTATTTATATTGGACTGAAATATTTATTGTAATTAGTTAGAAAAATGGTCTAATTATATGGGCTCGTTTAATCATTAATGATGAAATAGTCTTATACGAGACCAGGTGAATAATTTTAAGAAAAATATCTCGTTTCTTTGGATTAATTTTAAGAAAAGTAAATGGATCACATTGAAGTAGTAAGTCGGAGGAAAAAGATCTCATGAGGCATAAGTAAGGAAACAAATTAGAAAATGAGACATTTGATGTAAATGGGTTTGATTAAAATTTTTCAAAGAAGACATTTGATAAGAATAGAAAAAATTATATTTTCTTTGGTTTCCGGCTAAAGATATCTTTACGATCAAGAATTGAGAAACTCTTCTCGTAATAATGTGGGTGAGAGAAAATTTTCAATCACTAGTTCAACTCATAATACTTAAATGGGTTGAAACTTATTTTAGTCTCTCGAACTATAATTTTGCTATATTAAGACAACATTATTTTTATTAATTTGTGATGTAAAAAAAAATTAAAAAATAAATGCAAGCAATGTATGAATTTTTAAAGAGAAGGAATGGGTTTTTGGATTAAATTGAGATGAATGTAAGTTATGTATATGGCGCTTAAAACATATTTATATCATTACTCATTAGTGTTGTTGGTGCAAGGGTCAAACCATTATTGTGTGAAGGTGATGGCTCAATGACTCAAGTGAAGGCGCGTTTTGATATGAGCAATGATGGAAGTGCAAGAGGATTTAATGCATCAAAGTGGGGGCTCCAAGGAAGCAATGAAGGAGAAACTTCGATGTGCCGTGGTGATGGAGCATTGAAGAGAGTAAAAAGGTTTGGAGTGTTATATAGTATTCTTTGAACAAGTCGAGAGCTATTGAAGAGGTGCCTTGAACGAGACAAGTGTGCACAGCAGGCAAAGAATGCCCCGAAGAAGTTGCTCGTTCGAGCAATATAAAGCAGGGGTATATTGGAGTTTTCTGATTCATTGATCTATTTTTGGTGGTCATGCATAACCTTTGGGCTAGGGTTTAATCCATCGTTTGATAAGCTATAAAAGGGCTCCAAATCAGTTTCGAATGAAGAAAGAAGCTTAATACATGAGAGGTTGATGTATTTTTTCATTGTTAGATAACATGAAATCTTAAAAAAAACAATATTTTAACACACTACTTAAAAAGAATTTACAACAATTTAACTTGACTTTTAAATGTTTATAAAACCAACAAACACAATAAAAAATTATAATTTCCTAACAATAGATAAATAATGTCCAACAAAAGTGATGAAAAGAATTTCCCAATACAACCAAAATGTCTCCAAATATTGATTAAAGCAAATTTCCATTATTGTCAAGAAATACCTTTCGTCATTCAATCAAAAATGAAGACAATAGACAATGAAAGATGGATGTGTACGTAAACCCAAGCTTCCTCTAGAAAGGGACCAATGTATTATTTGTCCTTAAATGGGCAACCTATATATTGAGTATTGTCAAATGCTAATAGTTAGGTAGTGGGACAATGAAATACCCTTTGCATAAAATCACTCTTCTCATTGAATAAGACATATATATGATTCCTATGAAGAAATGTTCCTGTATTTACTTCAGTATCTAATTGAATTCGATTTGATCCGACTTAAAAATAAATTTACAATTATATAATTCTAATATGGACACAAGATCCAATTTTAAACCGATCAAAAACACTTAACCTAAAATCAACTCAATAACCTGAATTTTCACCTCTTCACATATCACATGTAATTCATACTCACCTGCGAATTTTCAAATAATTTTTATGACGTGACCAATTCAATAAAAAATCTAATAATTTTATAAATTATGGAGTATCGATTCAAATTTTAAAATAATTTAAAATGCCTTAGCCTCAACCGGCCGTAAAGAAGTATTTTTTTTGGTTATTTAAATAAGTTTACTACTTTTATATACTTTTTGATTTACTATTTTTATCCTTTTGTTCTCAAACTTAATCTATCAATTCATTTTCCACTAACTAAGAATTTAAATATTAAAAACACTAAATCCATATAGTATGAAAATCAATTGATGGATGAGTATTTCATTCTTCTCAGTGATTTTGCTTCACTATTAATCAGAATCACTCCTATTAGAAAATATTTAGCAAAATTAGCAGAATGAAATATCTAATATAAATTATATTCTCCTTTATGTTAAAATTCTCATATACTCTAATTTGTCTGATTTGTCTCTTTTTTCTCTATCTTTTTAAAATTATTTATTCTAATGGTCTGAAAAAGACTCATTAAAATTAATACTAAAATTAGTTAATAGTAAGAAAGAACAATTACTTGTTACGAATGCATGGCATGATTAAAATCATAATTTTAATAGGTATCTCTTTATTATATTTGAACAATAGTGTTTGATCTATCATTATTTTCTATAGCTCATTGATTAATACTCATTAAAAAAATAATAAGTGAAAAAGTGTATGAAGATGGTGAATTAGTCGACGAAACTAAGGGGTGTTTGGTACAGAGAGTAGAAATGAAATGGAAAGGCAACCTTTTAAGAAGGGTAAGGATAAGGATAAGGATAATGGTTGTTGTTATTTGTTGTTTGGTATGCTAATGGAAAGAGAAACACCTATTGATATTGCATTATCCCTCCATAATTAGTATAACTGAAATATAATCTACCTTCATAGAAATGATGACAAAAGAAAAAAAATACTATGAAACTATAACTTTTTTATATATATAAATCCCAGCAAATTAACCATAATTGAAGAATTTGGGATTGAAGGAGTAAGAAAAGCAAATTGAAAATTTTCAGATCTTTACCCATAATTTTATTCCTGTTGCATTCAAAAAAGAGAAATTAAAAAAAAATTAAAAAAAGTGGGAGAGAGGAAGATGATATACTTTGTTAGTTAGGAGCACTTGAAGAAGAAAATATGATAGAAGAGAATCTAGATTGAAGGTTTGAGTTTGAGAATGAAAGAAAGAAAATGTAACATTATTTGTTTTCACTAGTATTTACGAGGAAACAAATGAGTGGTAATGGTTTCCGCTAGGCAACGGTAATGGATATCTAAAAACCATACCAAATACTTTCAAACGGTAACGAATAGTTAAATCCGTTTCCAATCTTAAAAAATTTGATACCAAACAACCCCTAAAATGATACAACAAAAAATAATAGTAAAATAAATAAGATGTAAAATAAAATTAGTGAAAGTTGTTTGAGAAATATATGACTACTTTAAAAGGGCAAAATACTGAATTTAAGTTCAAGTGTGTTGGAGGAGTTGAAGACAACCATAACTCTCTCTCACATGTGAAAAAAGAAAAAGCAAAAACAAAACCCATATCATACGGGAGCATTTAAAGAAAAAACAACACAATTGAGGAATTGAGGGGTTTTATATACTTGCCAAATGGGCCCATATTCATGAGATGACAATTCTATCTAAATTCCCCTAAAATTTTCATACCGATCACTACCCGTCATTCTGATGCAGAAAAATTTTATATCAACGTCTATCCCTTGGAATCTTGGATATACATTCAAGCTCGTCCTTGCCTACTATAGTCAGTTGTATATTTATACTTGCCCTCAATCCGTCTTACATTCACTCAATGTCCGCATATTTGCCCTGCATTCAATCATAACTTCTTATAAATCTAATTGTATATCTAAATTTATTTAAACCTTGCAATATAATAAGATAAATTAATATTCATAAAATCATAACTCCTTAATTTTTGTAATATATATGTACGGGCAAGTCGAGCGGGTGGATATGATCATATGAAGCGAGTGAGCTTTCATTCCAACCACCTACCAACTTTCCATAACAGATGATAATTTTTATACTTATATCTAACCTCTATCGACCAAATTTATACCTAAAATAAAATGCAAAATCTATATAATTTTTAGCTTGTCTTGTATGAGAATGTCTCATAATAAAACAGTAGTGTCCCTAACTATAATGGGCCCATTTCCACTAATGCAAAAAGACCTACAGTTAGAGTTTGGGTGATGCAACACCCATTAACCCCACTTCCCATATTTGTACACCTGCAGTATCGAACAAATTTCATTTCCCTTCACTGACCCCAATTTTCAGCATCTCTCTTTTGCCCTTTCCAATTTATATATTCTAATTCTAATCTTATTTATTTTTATTTTTATCATCAATTGTAGTATTATTTTTTTGGTTTGGATTATTTTTAAAGCTTATTATATATTTACTTTGGACAATGAATTTATATTTTCTCCTATGTTGTTATCAAAAAGGAGTATTAAAATTTTTTATTAATTTTAATTATAAACTCATTATTTTTTCTCTTAAAGATTATTTGGTTGTAAGTTAATTTTGTTGGAATTTTTAATTTCTAGGCTTTGCTTTTTTTGAGTAGTTGTTCAAATTCCTACAAGTATATAATCTAATACCAATGTGGAAAGTCGACAAATATATATTTTTATGATAATTGTAATTTTTTATGTTAAACCAAATAAAAAGTTAATTTTTAGGAATTTGATCAAGAAATTAACTTCCAAGGAAATACAAATTTCTATTTGAATTTAACTTTTATGTCTACCAATGAAGTTCTAAAAATGCCTTTAAAATTCACTTATCTTTTATGTTATTCTTTTGCAAATATATAACAATAAAAAATTTTAAAACCAAATTATTGCAAAATAGAATGATAACACATAATACTTCTATAGAGCAAAAAAGTTAGAATTGAGTGGATTGATGAATACTCTTTCAGTAGTACTGATTACGTATATTTTCTTTTGTAGAATTAGTTTTTATTAATTATTTTTATTTTTTATCCACATAATTTTTCTCAATTTTAATTTATTATGAATTCAATTATCTTCTTATTCTCGCATAAAATTAAACTATAGCGAAAAATCTCATAGCAGGGTAATTTCTAATGAAACGAACTAATAAAAGATTTGATGTTGAACTATTCTTTATTTTTTAATACTCTATATGTTTTCAAAAGTTTTTCTCATTTACTTTTTTCGCAGATTCCAATGCAAATGTTAAAATCAAATAATTTTAAATATGACTTTTAAAAAATTCTAAAAAGTTAGATATGTAGAAAGTATATATTGAGAGGATCTTATAAGATTTCACATGAATATGTTTTTTCTTATAGATCGGATGAAAAATTGTAGTCAAAGTTTAACACTGAAATTCGTAAATTTTATTTGAAAAAAACATATGAAAACTGAGGGAGAACTATATATTGCTTTCGTTCCATTATAATATGTCACAATCGAATGCGAGTATTTGTCTCAATTCGAATTTAAATTAAAATTTTCGTGAGAAAATAATGGAAAAAAAGGTAAGACGTGAGAATGTCTCTGTCAACTGCCCACGTGGCAATTCCTTCTTTTCTTTCATAAAAAAAACAAGTAGAAGTCACATTTTGCATTGTCTGTGAGGAGAAATTGCGTACACACATCGGTGACTTTATCACTGACCGTATGAACTGCCCGATCTACCCAACACAATCTGCCCGGCTTTACGCTTAACCCAGTTACACCTTTCCTTTTGCCGCCTAGCGGGTCCTCTTTTCACGACTCCAGTTTTTTCTTCTCCATTTACTTTTCTTCTTCATTTTAGATCGTCGATTTTCTCAAATTTCGTCATTTTTCATCTTCAAATTTCATCTACTTTTCACTAGATCTGATGTTCTTTGCTTTTTCTGCGACTAATTTAAGCTTATCAATCCCTAATTTTGTTGTTTAAAGCTGATAACCCTAGATTTTGTAAAAAGTTAGGGTTTTTGGGATTTGAGATTGATTTGGGGGATTTGATGCAGTGAAGGAAGGGAAGGGATTAAGGTTGAAGTTGTAGGTTTATGCGAAGTTAATATCGAGTTATAGGGTTTAGTTGGAGAAATTAAAGTTGGAATTGACGGGGATTTGAGATTGATTTGGGGGATTTCATGTGGTAAAGGAAGGGAAGGGATTGAAGCTATAGGTTTTTTGTAAAGGGAATTAGTGTCTTGTGAGTTTTAGGGTTTAATTGGAGAAATCAGGGTTGGAATTGATGGTGGCTGTCGAAGAAGGAGAAAATGCAAGGGTATTATTATGCATGGGCGGGAAGACATGTGTTCAGTCTCCTCGGCTACTACTGTAGTTTGTGTTATTGATTCTTCAACTTCTCTTATCTATAAGGTATTATTGAAGGCGATTCAGTTTGGTTTTTGTTATAGCTTGTATAAATGATTATTAAAGAACAGTTTTTGTTTGTGAATTTGTTCTAATTCAACTTTTGTTTGTTCTATTCGAAAATCTATGTTGTAGCTTATTAAAATGATTCTTGTTTTGTTTTGTATCCGAAGAACTATTATGATTAGTGATAAATGATTTCTGTATACATGTTACATATAATTTTCCTTTTTATGGTTTGGTTGTGCGCCTTCTGAGCAAATTAGGGATAACGGGATAAGCTACTGATTAGTGATGAATGATGTCATTGATTTTAGGGGTTTTACTTTTGATTTCAGGAGGGTTTATTTAAGGAAGAAATATTGAAATTTAAATTCAGTTTGGTGTTCAATAAATTTATTCGATGAATTCAGTTCAACTGTTTAAAAAATGAGGCTTTTGAATATGAGATATATGGGACTTTGGGCTCCAAAGTATGATCATAGGATGTCTCGAGCTTCCTAAATTCTCTTTAAAGAAGTTTTTGTTGGATAGATGAATGAGCTAGTGGTTCAGTTTATTTTTTATAAACATATCATGTCATGTTACTGTCCATTCATTTGATATTTACTATAATTATGTGTATATCAGCGGTTGTAGGGATCCTATTGCTTCAGAGCATATTATGATAGGTATAATCCTTATGTCCTTATACATATAAAATATCGTAAAGTACTATCACAAGTGAAGTGTGCTTTGAGTCCTTTTGACTAAAGTGTGCATTAAACTTGTCTTGAAGTCGCAAGTTTCCACCGACAATGTATTGCTGATTAGGAAGTCAAAATCACCGTATATCCTTATAGAATTTCAAAGCCTTGATACCTCTCATTTATTTCTTGTGTTATAGTATCTGGCAACTCAAATTTGTTCTCAGGCAATCCTCACATTTTCTGCACCAAAAATCAGTGTCTTATAGTTTAATCCTTATGCTCATCTTTAGCGGTTTTCACGCTTGAAATAGATGTTACGTGCTAGGTGTTTCTTGGCTTGCCTTAAAGGGCTCTGTTTGTAAAGAAGTTTTTATTTATGGTACATCCTACCATTGTTTTGAATACTAGAGTCTCAGTGGGAGTATTTAACTATAAGATGCAAAGACATAGCTATGAGTGTCCAAGCTAAAACAGTTTTTTAGTAGTAGCAAAGATGCATTCCTACATTCCTTACTTATTTTTAGCTTCTTGTACAAGCCATGGTGAACTTGCTGTAGCTGTATTTACCCAAGAATGTATAGTTGACGAAATTCACATTGATTACGTTTTGGATTTGTTGTTTGCGCTGCACTGTTGTTATTCACGTGGGCAATGGATTTGGCGTTTTGGAAATTTCTGATATGTAAATTTTATTTTATCTCCTTTCTATGTTTTTTTGATCTTCATCATTAGGCTAGTTGGCTTAATTCTTAAAATCTTACCATCTGCAGAATGACTGCCATCTTTTCTTTTTTGTCCTCCAAGTGGTCTTTCTTAATTGTGATATTATTTGATTTTCATGTTGAATTCTGTGTAATCTATTCCAATTGTTTTTTCTTCATTACTCTTGCTTCTCTGATTCTTTCTTAACTTAAGTGGAGTTTCCTTTTGATGATTAATTTACATGAAAGTTCTTAATGGTTTTATTTTCATACATTTTTCTTGTTTTTGTAGGATGGTCGCAAGATTAGTGTTGGAGACTGTGCTCTTTTCAAGCCTGCCGAAGACTCTCCACCTTTTGTAGGTATTATTCGTTGTTGGACATTTGAAAAAGAAAGTAATTTAAAGCTCCGTGTGAATTGGCTTTATCGTCCCGCTGAAGTTAAACTTTTAAAAGGCGCTGCACCTGAAGCCGCGCCGAACGAAGTTTTTTACTCTTTCCACAGTGATGAGATTCCTGCTGCATCTTTACTTCACCCGTGTAAAGTTGCATTTTTGCCTAAAGGCGTTGAACTTCCACCAGGGATTTGTTCATTTGTGTGTCGGCGAGTTTATGACATTACAAACAAGTGTTTGTGGTGGCTGACAGATCAAAATTATATTGATGTAAGTTTTTTGGTTGTGCTCTGAGAAAATTGTTTTAACTCTGCTGCTTTTTTATGTGGTTGGAATATAACTTGTTTGGATGGATTCTCCAGGATCGGCAGGAAGAAGTAGATAAACTATTGCATAAAACTCGTATAGAAATGCATGCTTCAACAGAACAACATCAAGGTCCCCGTTCACCAAAACCAGCGAATGGCTCAGCCGCAACATCCCCATTGAAACATAGTCCAGATAGTGTGCAGAATAGTAGTTCTAACTTCTCTTCTCATAAAAAGGGCAAGAAAAGGGAACGCAGTGATCATTCTTTTGATGCTGTTAAACGAGAACGGTCTTCTAGACCTGATGATGGTGACTCTGCTATGTTGAGATCAGAAAACTCATTGAACTTCGAAATTGCTAAATTTACCGAGAAAGGCGGACTTATGGATTCTGAAGCCGTAATGAGGTTGGTGCGACTCATGCAGCCTGAAAAATCTGAGAAAAAGATTGACTTGGCGGGAAGGTCCATGCTTGCTGGTATTATAGCTGCTACAGATAAGCTTGATTGCCTTAATCAGTTTGTCCAGCTTAGAGGTTTACTTGTATTAAATGAATGGCTCCAGGAAGTTCACAAGGGTAAAATTGGCGATTTAGGAAACCTAAAAAACGGAGATAAATGTGTGGATGATTTTCTCTTGGTTTTGCTTCGTGCACTGGATAAACTTCCTGTGAATCTTAATGCGTTACAGATGTGTAACATAGGCAAATCTGTCAATCATTTGCGCTCTCATAAAAACGCTGAAATTCAGAAGAAAGCAAGGAGCTTGGTTGACACATGGAAGAAACGTGTTGAGGCTGAAATGAATATCCATGATGGAAAATCTGGTTCAAGCCAAAGTGTTCATTGGCAAGGCAGATCACAACAAGACAGTCCTCATGGTGGACATCGACACCCTAGTGGTCCCGAAGCAGCTGTTAGGAGTTCCATCACACATCACTCTTCCTTGAAAACGGCTTCAGTGAAAGCTGTTCCTGTGGAATCTAATTCCAAAGCTGCATTAACGCATCCATGTGGTGTAAAGTCAGCATTGTCAACTATGTCAAATGCAGAAAGCTATAAGGATGGGCAACCCAAAATAGCTGCTAGTGGTGGAAGCTCTGATCCGCAGACTGTAGCAAGGGAGGAAAAAAGTAGTAGTTCCAGTCAGTCCCACACAAACAGTCAGTGCTCTAGTGACCAGGCTAAAAATATGGTTTCGTGTGGAAAGGAGGATACTAGGAGGTCGACTGCGGGGTCCAGGGGTTTAAATAAAACTGTAGTCAGTAGTTCCAAGCATCGAAAATCAGCTAATGGCCCTTCATCTGGTGTCAGAGAAAACGCATCAACTCGAAGCTCATCAATGGGCAGAAATTCCGATTCAGAAAAAGTATCAAATAATGCTGTTGATGCGGCTGTTCAGGAAAGTAACAATCATAAGCTCATTGTCAAGATTCCTAATCGTGGACGGGGTCCTGTACAAAGCCTTACTGGAGGCTCTTTGGAGGATTCATCCTGCAGAAACAGTGGAGCATCTTCTCCTGCTCTTTTGGAGAAGCAAGATCACTTGGAGGGCTCGTGGAAGGGAAATAAACTTGACTCTCATGAGGTTGATGGATCTTCAACTTCTGTCCAAAGATCTGGTGAAACACGGAGATTACCTAATGTTTCGAAGATGGCTGAGTCCTCTCCATCCAGAAATGAGATCAAGTCTAGAAAAGCACACGATTCTTCTTTCAGCTCCATGAATGCTTTAATCGAGAGCTGTGCTAAGTTCTCAGAAGTGAATGTGCCTATATCTGCTGGGGATGATGTTGGAATGAATTTGCTTGCCAGTGTAGCTGCTAGAGAAATTTCAAAGTCCTGTATTACTTCACCTGCTGTCTCTCCTAACAGAAACTCTAAAATTGTTGAAAGTTCTGGTACCGACCTCATTCAACAAGTTCAGTCCGCTAATATTGCTGAGGCTGAAAATCATACAAATATTACAGGCGTTTCAACTGTTGATGGGGAAATCGGCAAGCTGTGTAATGTTAAAGTTGGGAATTCACGTGAAACTGTGGAAGGCTGCACGAAGAACGATGATACAATGGACGAAACTACTTCTTCAACTGTATCTGTTGGTTGCACTTCAGGAAAGAGTGGAGGTGATCTTGCTGCTGAAACTATGAATGGAAAAGTCAAAGCTGCGAAAGAAGAGTCTCAGAGTGACGTTCCAATTGAAAGCCATGTAGTTGGTGGTTCCTTGGAAGCAGAAGATAAAGTTAAAGTTGCCTCTTTGAATGCCGAGTTTGAGGAAAAAGCTCACAGGGATACTGCACTAGGCCCTCCTAGTCGTGATGGTGAAAAAAGTAGTATGCATGGCCTTCAAAGCACTGCTGTAGCATTAAAATCCGAGCCTTTGGATAAAAATGAGAGATTGATGATAGTCTCTAATGTTGAAAATCAGCATTTGACTGCAGTAACTTCAAATGAAGTCAAATCTGAAAACTCTGATGGTTTAACTCCAGCTGACCTTAGAAGTCAGACGGGTAATACTCTATTAGTCAAAGAGAGCAAGCCTTCCGTTCCTGAGAGAGTAGGTGAATCTGTAGGGTGTAGTGCTGACATGAATCAAGAAAAAAGCTTCAAGGATAAAAATAATGAAAACAAAGAGTCCCCGGTGCAGCAGTCTGGTAATTTAGCGACTCAAGCTAGTTCAGGAGCTGCTTTGCCGGTTACAGAATTACCTTTTGCTGTAAAAGGAACCGAATTGACTGCTGTAAAAGAGGAGAATAAAGAGAATGGTGTGTCTGCTACTGAAAATGATACTCTGCCACCTGCTTTAGGAGGTCCAGATGTGGATTCAAAGCTTGGTTTTGACTTGAATGAAGGCTTTGATGTGGATGAGGGGAAGAACGGTGAGGCAACTAGTTTGTCTGCTGGTCCATGCCCTGATAATATTTTGGCAGGAAGCTCCTTGCAAATCCCTGGTTTTTCTGCATCATTTGGCCTTCCAGCATCAGTCACTGTTGCTGCTGCTGCTAAGGGACCCTTTGTACCACCTGATGATTTGATGCGGAATAAGCAGGAACTGAAATGGAAAGGATCAGCTGCCACAAGTGCATTTCGTCCAGCTGAGCCAAGAAAAGTTGTGGAAATGTCTCTGGGTCCCAACAGAACTCCTGTACTTGATGATAGTTGCAGACCAGCTCGCTTTCCTTTGGATATTGACCTCAATGTGGCAGATGAAAGTTTTGGTCAGGAGTTGTGTGTGAGAAATAATCCTGTATCTGAGCTTATGAATACATCATCATTGCGTAGCTCTGGAGGACTTGACCTTGATCTGAATAAAGTGGATGAAGCTCCAGAAATGTCTCATGTGGGACGACATTTGACCGGAAACATTCAGAGAGTTGAAAGCTTTGGTCAGCATGGTAAACCATCAACATCTAATGTTTTTGGCAATGGTGAAGCTAGTAGTAAGAGAGATTTTGATTTGAATGATGGGCCTGCAATTGAGGAGCCTGTTGAACAAATCCCATCTAGTCTGCATAACCGTAGCAGTATTCTTCTCCAACCTCCTTTGGGGCCTAGAATTAATAGCTCTGATACGGGGAATTGCATTTCTTGGTATCCCCCAGTTACCAGCTATTCAGTGAGTGTGACACCATCTGCTTTACCTGATAGAGATGCTTTTTCCATTGTTGGGATGGGTGGTGGTCCGCAGCGTGTTATGAGCGGTCCAACCTCAGCTTTGTCGTTTAATCCTGATGCCTACAGGGGATCAGTACTATCATCCTCTCCTGCTTTGCCATTCCATCCAGGCCCTTTCCAATATCCAGTCTTGCCATTCGGGACTAGTTTTCCTCTGCCTACATCTGCCTTGGCTAGTGGGTCATCTGGTTACATGGACCCATCTGCTGGTGGGCGGATTGCTGCCATTCCTTCTCAGTTGGTCGGAAACGCAGGAGCAGTTTCATTCCAGTATCCACATACATATGTTGTTTCTCGCTCTATTCCAGATATTGGAAATAATGCTGTAATTGAAAACAATCATAAATGGGGAAAGCAAGGTCTAGATCTCAATTCTGGTCCTGGAGTGTTGGATGTGGAAGGCAGAGATGAGTCACTGGCAATTGGATCCCGGCAGATTCCCAGCATCAGTTCACAGTCCCTTGCTGAGGAGCAAGCAAGAATGTATAGCATGGGTGGTGGTCATCTAAGAAGGAAGGACCCAGAGGGAGGATGGAATATAGATAAGCTCAACTTCAAGCAATCTTCGTGGCGATAGAATCACATGATGATACCATATAGTGCCCCTTGAAAATTGGAAGTTGGTTTAGCTATGTAAGTCTCACTTTGTATATTCTTTTCAGTGTTTGTGTTGGGTTATCATCTGACTGATGTTCTTTTTTCCTTTCCCCCTCTTTTTCTACTCTTTTATTTCAGTGTTCCTGTGATTTGCCCTGTTATTCCCATTTCGTGATCTCTGGTTACTACTTGTCAAAGAAGTATTTTTTTTAGTAAACCGATAGTAATGCATAAAACATATTAATATATTTTGTTAAGAGATCCTCTGTAATCTGTCATTTGAGCGACACTTGATGAAGTAGGTAGTATGTAGTGGTTGAGCTTTGCTTGTATCCCAGCAACGCCATAGCCTTAACCCCTAAAGATTGGGGTTGGCTACATGAACTAATGTATCTTTCCTATGGTCGTCAATGTGGATTCTTCTCCATTCATTTCGATTTTTTAGCATTAACTCATTCATATCCTTTTCTACTCTTGTCCTCCCAGTCATTTTCGATCATCCTCGTCCTCTTTTTAAGTCTCTTGAGCTCCAGCTTTTGATCATCCTTACCGGTTCGTTAATTATCCCATCTTTGCACATGCCTAAATCATCTTAAATGATTCTCTTTCACCATTTTCTCAATATTTGCAACTCCAAAATCCTTTCTTATATCTTCATTTAAATTTTGTCCCTCAAGGTATGCCCATTCATCACTGAAGCATTTGCATTCCCGCTACTTTCATCTTTCTCCTATGATTTTTTATAAAAGCCCAACATCTTGACCCATATTTTAGCACTGGTCTAAACCGTTCGATAAAACTTACTCTTTTAACTTTATAGGCAAAACCTCGATCACATAAATATTCCATTAGCCACTCTCCATTTTTGCCATCCACACTTGATTCTATGGGTCACATTTTGTTGGATGCTAGCAATACTCTGAAATATGGACCCAAGCTATTTGAAGCATCCATTTGATGCAACTTAATTCTCTTCTAGCTTTATAGTGCCTCTTGTTATTTCGTTTGTGCTAAATTTACACTCGATGTACTCTATCTTGCTCCGACTTAATTTGAAGCCTCGTGGCTCCAACTCTTGTCTCCATCGTACTAACTTGACATTTACCTCCTCACTGGACTCATCTGTCATTGCCCAACACGCCACAAATATCCATTACGATGCTCTGTGTTGTTTTTCTTGTGGAGTTGCAAGTCTCCACGATACTATACCATGAAGACATGTGTTCCTTACGGCCAGCCTTGAAATTTGTTTCTTTACACCTCTGACTGTTAAAACATTTTAACTACACTTTACTAGTTGTAAAGAAATAAAGTGCTGGATAATGCCCTCTGCTATACATAAAGCCAATATATGGTTTTCTGCTGGTTACCTTTAACAGACGTTTGCTTTAAGGATCTTAATCTTTACTGTATATCTGCTTGTTGCTCAAGTTCTCAACCTTGTTGTGTGATGGCTGCTAATCCGTCCTTAACACATACTTGTGACAAATAAAAAAAAATCAGTCCTGTTTTTTGTTTTGATAGCCGCTAAGGTTACATAATGTCAACACGTTCCATGAATTAATTTGTGGAAAAATTATCATAGTTACTTGATTTACTGGTTTTCTTACGCAATACTATTACACGATTCCATTTTCAACAATTATTGCATTTGTAACTTTTACTGGAACTTGCATCATCTGATTTTCGTCTCTGCAATTTTATTTGTGTTCTAGTTTGTAGAAGATGGAGCCAGGCTAACTACCAAGAAGTCATCATCTAACTCTCGTCATAAATGGATGGTGGTAAGTGAGTAAACGGACGTGTTCATAAGTCTCCGACCCCCATCTCCTGCTGTACAATTCAATTTACATGAAAAAGAAAAATTTTGTGCTGGGGGTTCTGCTCTGCTATTCATGCTGCGATCAATCCTTGGGTGGCTACTGGTCAGTTTTCCTTCTGTAGATAGTTGAAACTATTGAAAAAAGGGCTGTTATCCAAAAGCCTAAATAGCTATGATACCATTTGTTCCCTTTTCAACTTCCCGGCAATGGATGTTGAATTTGTTTACTGCTCTTAGCAGAAATGTTTGTATGCACATTTTTCTTAATTTATCTATTCTTTTCTTGGTATCTCTCATTTTGACTATATATAATGTCTTTGTGCTCCAACAATAGTCATTAGCATTTCTCCTGTTTCACAGGTATTTTAGGTTACGCTCTTCGTTTGTATGCATTTAAAAGTGAAATGATTGATCATAATTCCCAATTCACATCAACGCTGGCTATTTTATGGTCAATTTAACTTCACGCCCTGAGCATTGGTTTGGTTTGATCATCTTTTTCTCTTTATTGTATTCAATTATTAGCGCTTTCGTTCTGTTGAGCAATAATGATGAGATGCAGAAGCCTTGGTAATCGTAGAGAATGCATTTTGTACAATGCTGCTGGTTTATTATGCGCTCACTTCCTTCTTACTATCGGGAGTAAAGAGGGATGCACAGAGTTGAAAGTGGCTCTTTGTGTGGGTAAGTAAGCGTTCATGCAGTTCAGTTCGATGCTTCATCCAAACATATCCCCTGTCTATGCCCCCCCCCCCCCCAAACCCATCTTTGGTGCTGTTTGTTAAGTGTAGCTTTTAAGCTTATTTGTGATGGTAATTGGTAACCAGTGGCTGGTGAGTGTTTGCTAAGTAAATGGTTCGTTTGAAAATCATATGTTTTTATGTGAAGTTGATGATGTTTGCTATTGAAAGGTCAATCGGCATCAATTTTCTTCATTTATAAGTTGAAGTTTGAGCTTTGCTGAAAGCTATGTATAGGGTTTGTTTGGTATAGGAGAAAATGTTGTTTTGGAAGTTGGAACAGTGAACATTTTCACTGTTTTCACTTTTGGTGGGGTACCATTATTGATGAGTCTAGAATGAGTAACCAATGCCAAATGTGTACGGCCGGCTAGATACATAGATTTATAGGAAACTATTGTCTAAAGTGCAAGTGTGTGGCTACTTTGGGTAGTACTGAACACGTGAAAAAAGAAAGTGGTAAAGGCTGTAACCACATTTTATGTACTCCATTAGAAAAAGACAAGTGGGGAGTTGAGGGTTCCTAACTTTAGAAATAAGTTTGGTTGCTACTTGATAGTATAGCTAGGTGTATCATCATTGTGTTGCCCATTGTCACGTTCAAGATTTGTCTATAAAGATGGAGTTATGACCAACAACTGTACTAGTTTGGAATAAGATTCCACTTCTATTACATCCTTACTTTTTGGTTTTTGTATGTTTTATTTGAGCTTATACAAAGAGAAATTGAGTATGATTCGACTCAATTTTAAGTAATACTCCCTCTTATTTTTTAATTAGTTCCATTTGATTTTTTATTTTTTTAAGGCGGGTCAAATGGGATTACTTAGAAATGAGAGAGAAAGGGAATTAGTAAATTGTTAAGGGTTCTTCAATCTTCATTAGATTAATGATATTCTTCAAACAATTAATTTTCTTTTCCCAAATTCTGTAAAATGGATAATAATTCTGAAATTTATAAACAATATGGAAGAATAAAAAACAATTCAGAATTGAAGAATAAACGAAGAACAATAATAAACAAAACAAGAATCCAACATAAAAAATTTGAAGAAAAAAAATGACGAACAAAGCATGAAAAATAATGCACAAAAACAAATTGAAGAACAAAAACATGAAGATCGAAAACAAACAAAAACAAAAATAACGCAAAAAAAAAATCGAAGAACAAAAACATGGAAAAATGAAGATAACAACAACCCGAATCGAAGAACAAAAAACGAAGAATAACAACACAAAAGCAAAGAACAAAAGCAAAGCCAGAATTCACATTAACAAGAAAAAAAAGAACAACAAAATACAACTCAGATCCAAAACGACAATTCAGATCAAAATATGCACATGAAAAAAACAAAGAAAATGGAAGAACAATTGAGAAAATAAACTAAAATAACATACCAAGAAATTAAAGAACAAAGAACCCACAAAATCGAAGAACAAAACCCAGAATCCAGAACAAAATCGAAAAATGTATCAGTGGGTAAAATAATCTAGGGTTAAGAGTTCTTGAAAATCCAAGAACAAACTAGAAGGGAGCATATGAAATGGGTGGGTAAAATATAATAGGGAGGGAATGGTTATTTTTAGGTGAATAGGTAAATGTAGATTAATGTGTTTAATTAAGAATACGTAAGATTCTTAGGAGTTAGTTGGTTGAGTTTAATGAGCGTATGAGTGTAATAAGGTATTGTGGGTAATGATAATAAGGTAAAAATTACTTACTATAAATAGAAACGAGATTATTAGAGTGACTTAGCCCGTTTGAAAATGGTTTAACAGAGAGAATAGAAGGGAGTATGCATTTATAAATTACATATTATTGTCACTACATTTATATGCGCAAAAATCAAATTTAACCCAACCAAAATATATTAACAAATGTACTACCAAACCCAAGAATCAAATTTAACCTAAGCCAAAATATTAACCCAAGATATTATGTTAGTTATATATGAATAATAAGAAGAAAATTAAGAATTAAGAAGAGAAAAAAGTGAAGACAAATGCCATAAGTTTGTTACTATAGTACTAGAAAATATAAATAAATAACTAGCTAAAAATAGAGGAACATTAACTCAATTATCCTACTAATAAGACACTAAGCTAATAGTTCCTAAAGTTAAGCTAATAGTTCCAACATACTAACAAAATGATAATCTACAATTTGATACCGTTTAAGAGCATTTGAATTTATCAAATAATTTGTCGAAGTCTCTCTTCTCTCTTATTAAAAAAAATAACAAATGTATTAACAATATTAGAGAAAAAGGACTAAAAAGAGTTGCTCATTAATCTACAATTTTTTCAATTTCTATATCTTAATGGCTAATCAAATACTCCCTCGCACTTCTCTTAGTATGCAACTCTTCAAATGTAAATTAAAAAATTGTCTTGGAGAATAGAATATAAAGACAATTATGATCAGGATCTGGAGAGGGATGGAAGGCGATAACTTATACCTTTGAAGAAGAGTGCGTCCAAAAATTCTGACCGAAATTAGGTGGATCATAATTCTCAAAATTTAATCTGTAATTTGTTAATGAAAAGACTTGAAAATACACAAAGAGAGTCATATTCAACCGTTTTGTCACATTTTCACAATTTTGTCAATTCTTTTACTTATGTGACATCCTTTTTTAGTTAGAACTAATTAAATTTATTGTTACTTTAAGTCGATCAATGATTATATAATTTTTTTAAAAGAATTTAGTGATAAGTTTTTTTTATAAAACCATTACTATCCAAATTCAATACTTATTGAACATAACTCAACTAAAAACCCTTTTGCCCTTTTAATGTTATAAATGTAACAAAATGAAGAAATACGAAATTGTTATCTTAGAAGAAGGTGATGAAGACATTTTATAGCTTAATGCATAAATGTGGCAATTTTGCTACATGATGTAAGAGTTTATGTACAAACCCATTTCCTCCATCTTATTCTCATCGTTATATTGTTATCGTAATTGCTATTGCAATCGCTTCAAAAAGACGATAAATTAACTACAAAAAGATTATCCTCAATCCTTAAGTTTAATTCCAGATAAAATCTAAAAAGATTTCTAAATTTAAAATCATCTTTATTTGAGTATATAAAGTCAGAGAAAATTTTTCGAAATAAATACTTTTATTTTGATACCACCGTTACTTATATAGATAAAAGATTCATTCATTGATCAATTAATATCTAATAAAATCTCTTGCAATAAATTGCCTAAATAAATATTATTTTGGTACCCCATCATTTCATTCATAGACCTCTTTCAAAAAAAAACCTTCTTCAAACATACAATTTTTACATAGCATTCAAATTCCACATGCAACATACAAACCATAATAACATAAAGTATCAATCAGTCTTTATTCCGTCTCGTTAAATTTTTCCACTTTATCGTTCTATGTTCGAACTTTTCTAATTGAACGGCAAAAACTATACGGAACAGAGAGAACATTCCTTTGGATCATTTAAAAGAAACCAAGCAAGATAAAGAAGACTTGGGCAAGTTAAGAATATACTGTTGTATATTGAGAAATACCACAGGCTTATTTGCTGATTTCCAATGAATAACCATTTCCTCCAAATTAGTAGCATTCTTAAGGAAGTACATCAACATTTTCGTCTCACCTTCCAATCCTTGAAAATTTCTAATGTTAATGAACTTTAACTTAGAATACACACAATCCACAAGTTCAGCTTCTAGTAGGAAATTTCCGTCTAATTCTGTGTCCATCCCATCCTAGATACCAACATAAACAACATTTATGAGTTATATAGAATAAGAAAAAGGGAGGGGCTGGCGAGAATCAAATCGAGTTTGTTTCCGGAAAAAGTTATACATGCACTTCGAGATGTACAATGGGGCATGTTAAAGCAATATGTTGTCAGATCAAGTAAAATTTTGATGGGTCGGGCAAGATCAAAAGCTCTTTTGACCTGATCTGATCCATTTAAAAAAATTATATTATTAAATGAGTAAATTCTCTCGTGGCGCATATGGTGTTTGGTTGTTTGATTGTGGATATGTTTTATCTACAGAAATTACCATAGTATAAATAAAATTAGCATTCGCTTAAAATTCAATTTTTCTTTTCTAGCAATTTATCGTTTTTGTTCTAATTATTAGATCAAGACACAATTTTCAGGTGCAATTAACTCAAAATGTAAAATCTGTCTTAACCCACTAATTTTAATTGTGGCCCGGGCTGTTAAAAGCCCAACCCGGACTTGACCCTATTAAACGGGCTGGGTCACGGGCTTTTAGTGGGGGTGGGTCCGTTGCACACTTTTAGACATGACCAACGTACCTGCACTAAGGTGAGAGATTCCAAGCATGGTGAGCAATTCAAAAAGTCCAACACCACATCCTTCCAATTAACATGAACGCCAAGAGTGATGTTTAATTCAATCAAATTACGAAATATTGGCAGTTCAAAAGCGCCACTGGTCAGGGCCTACAAACAAAAAAAATCATGCATGACAAATTTATTTTAATCAACATTTTTGGGTTGAAAATCAAACAATGAAACATATATATAACTGTTATAACATACACATACCTCCGTGCATTGGGCGGACAAACGCAATGATCGACAAAAACGAATCCCTTCGATAAGTTCGAGCATAGTATCACAAAGATCTTGTTCATCATCGTAATCCAAATCATTAAAACACACCTCCAATTGTGCTTGTTCGACAGAATTCAAATTTTGAATAACATATTGTTTAGCTAACCCTACATGATAGTTAAAATAAACCAACTTCGACAAATTTAAGAGAACCGTACAATTACTAAATTGGTCGATTGGTCCATCAAGTCCATCCTCAATTGTCAATTTTTCCATCATTGGATTCCTTAAGTAAAGATTACCACCTCCCCAATTACACCCATTTATAACCAATTCTTCGAGTAATGGACTCACGGACAAAATTCCATTAAGAGTGTGATAATCGTTAACTTGTTTACGATAGTAAACCAAAGGGACTAAACTTCTAGGCATACTCTTTAATGTTATTCCTTTTAGGAACAATATTTTCAGCTTAGGAAATACGACAACACTCGGAATACATAGTGTATAACTACAATCCAACGTTAACACTATTATATTCTTACACATCAATTCAGAAAATTGTATTTCATATCGTAACCCAATAGGTAAATTTTGTGTTTGAGTATCAACAATCACTAATTCTTCAAGTGATGTACACCCTAATAAAACCATATTAAGCCCATTTGTACCGTTTTCTTCAATAGTAACTTCTTTAAGGTGGAGTACCTTAAGATTTGGGAACTTTACAAATTTAGGCACACGTACTTTAAAACTACAATCCAACTTCAACACGACCAAATGTTGAGTGAACCATTTAGGGAGAGGTAACATACAATGTACATCTTTCTGGATTGTTACCTCGAATTTAGACACTTTAAGCATAACTGCAGCACGAACCCATATTCCAATCTCCGAATTTTCATAATTGTCATTCTCACAATTTAACTTAAACTTATCAATATAAGTTTTCTTGCATTGTTGTAAGATACCATTCACAAACCTTTTAAAATGATCATGATGTTGAGGAGCATTAGATGTGATTAGGGAATCATCAAAATCAAGGGTTGAGATTAATTTATAAACATTCTTCCATCTAGGAGAAAGAATACTTGTAGCGACAGCATACTTTGTAGGCATAAAAGATAGAATTCGACCTAATAATTCGTCATGCAAACTGCTGATTCTATCTGTGGATTCATTTTGCTCCATTTGCTTATTAGGGTATGATTTTATTGAGTTATAATCTTCCATGTTTTGAATTAATTAAAACGTACCTAAACAATAAAATCAAAATTTTAATAATATGTTACTTTTTGATATAAAAAAATTATACTTTATTTCTGTATTTTTAAAGTTAGTATACTACTCAAAAAAAAAAAAAAGAAAATTCTAACTGAAAAAAAAAATATAGCTATTAAAAAAATAGAAATATGCTCAGATTGATCTAAATATCAAACACGTTAAAAATGCAATACAAGTTACTTGATAATTTGATATGATGGTTCCCTTTCTAATAAGGAAAAAAAGTGTAATATACTCTCTCTTGTTCACATGCATTAAATGTGCCTCCTTTTTGTTTTAAATATTTTTAATGTATTAATTGAATTGTTAATAAATCTGATTATGTATAATTTAAAATAAAAATTCTAGAATGATTGACATATATAGAGTCAAAACACAAATGAAACATTTGGTCTAACAGAATAATATTTAATATCTTTATAATTGTACATAATTTAAAATACAATTTAAGAGTTTTCAATAAATATGTTATAACATAAATGAGATATTTGATCAGAATAGAAGTAAATATTATACTTACTACTCAATGCTTTTGCATGAGTATCAAAGATAAAACTAAAGGTTAATTTTCAAATAAAGAAACAATATAAAATAAGTGAAAGAATTCAAAATAAAAAATAATTTAATGATGCAAATTAAGAGGTAGAAATCCAATAATATTTAATAACCACCATAAACTTTTAATCAATAAATATTATTATTGTTTAGAATATAAGGAAATGACATAAATCGAAAATTGTATGAACAAATACTACATTATATGTTATATTTATAATTCGTAATACAATTTGAAGGAAAGATGCATAGTACCAATGTAAGCAAATGTGATACTTCAAATCAATAAAAAAATTAAGAAAATCGATCAAAGTTTATTTAAATATAAAAAAAACATAAAATTCTTTATTCTAAGAAGAATAACAAAGATTTTAAATCTGTAAAAGACTATTCTTTCAATAACCATAAAATCATAATTTAAAAAAAAATCCTTAATCAATTTCAACAAATAGTTTACAATGCCTTTCTGAGTTTGGTAGATAAATTATGACGGTGATGAAATTGAAACCCTAAACGTCAAATAATAAATTATATTTCTTTTTCAAAAAAAGCATCGTAAAATTCTAACAAACTCTCTACTATGCCCGCCCTTGGAATTTTAGGGATGCATTGTGATAATGGCAAAACTTATGAAAGAATTTGTGGGAGTACAAAGTAAAACAACCCTAAATTCCAAATTAAAAAATCATAATTTGCTAAAAATTCTACAAAAATAACATAAAAGAAAGAGATAAAAAAAAAAAATAAAAATAACTACTTACAATAATAATTTGCTAAAAATAATTATCTAGGAATTATTAAATTAAAAAATGAAAAAATAAACCTGATATTCAAAGGAAATATTTTATTTTGATTCTGGAGCATTAGAAGAAACTAAAGATGATACATTAAAAAAGATGGACTTATGTTATTATATAGAGTTGAAAACATTTGAGTAGGAATTGTTTCAAAATATCATGATGTTATCATAAAATCGTGTTTGGTAAAAACATGCGAAAACAAAAGAAAGAATTCTTGAGTTTTTCATTCTTAGTATTAGTATGTTGGCGGTTAATACAAAAAAAAATTTCCATGTTAATTTGTTTAAAAATAATCTATAATGAAATATATATATATATATATATATATATATATATATATATATATATATATATATATATATATATATATATATATATATATATCCCTTTCTAGATTATTATGTGATGAGTTTTTAACTTTAATTTCTGACACTAACGACCCGTTTGATACATGGTATTAGAGGGCGGTAATGGTAATAAAATTAAGTAATGAAAATTTTGGTTGTTTTGATACCTTCAATGGTAATGGATGGTAATAAAATAAGATAATGAAATTACCAAAAAGGGCCATTTTCATTACCATCAAACAACATGGTATTAGGCGGTAATGGTAATGAAGTATTACTGTGGTAATAAAATAAGGTAATGTTGTTTCGAGCTGAAGAAAAAAATAATGAAGAAAAAAAGGTAATGTATGTAATTATCCAAAAAAATATTATTATTAAAAAAAGAATCATTAGATAGAATAATTTAGATACAATAATGCTTTTAGATACAAATATACAATAATGAAACTAAAAGTCATTACCATTTTTTATTACTAACAACCAAATGCAATCAATGGAATATTATCTTCCATTACCATTCTTTAGTCATGCATACCAAACAAAAGAATCTTCATTACCAATTCTCATATCCGTTCCTTCATTACTATTGCCATTACAACATTTCATTCCTTCATTACCATCAACCAAACGGGCCGTAAAGGATTTTTCCGATTTAGGAATCGAGTTTGAATGGACACGACTTTGCGGAGGCCTGTGTTTTTGGTAAACAGTCTCGGGATAGTTATATATTGATAACAAATAATAATTAACAACATCAATAATAATATAAAGCTTATCATAGTAAAAATTATAATAACTTATACTATAATAACAACAACAACAACAACAATAATAATAATAATAATAATAAAATAATAATAATAATAATAATAATAATAATAATAATAATAATAAAAATAAAAATAATCTGATTTGAATTGTTTTTTAAATGTGATTTGAATTGCTTTGATCTTGACTAATTTGATTTTAATAGAAATAATTTTTTTATCATAGACTGGGTAGAGTAAAAGAAAGAAGTTAGTTCAGATTCGATCTCAAAATCACTTTGATAATAACAGTCAAACTGATACAAAACAAAATTCTAAATCTAAATAAAGAAAAAAAAAGAAAATTTCACGTGGTAACCATGAGGTATTAGGTTTTCCACGTGGTAACCAAATTTTTTTTGAAAATTCACGTGGTAACCTTCAGGTTTACCCAATTCACCTTTTTACCCAAAAGAAACTTTAATTTAGTTTAGTAAGAATAACTTTTTCTGTATGCCTATTTAACCTTTTTATTAGATCCCATTGCATTAGAAACTTATATTTTCGCCAAAACACAAACCCTAACTTGTCCATTGTGCTTGAAATGAATTTTTTTCTTCAAATTTCTAGGGTTTGAATTTTGGAAAAAAATTGATTTAGGAGAAAGATAGGAAAATTAAAATTTATATTTTGGCGGAAATATAATTTTTTTATGCAACGAGATATGATAAAAGAGTTAAATAGGCATACATAAAAAGTTATCCTAACCAAACTAACATTTTAAAACATTTTTAAATAGAAAGGTAAATTGGATAGACGTCAAACCAACCTTTGACTTGTTTCGGAAAAAAATCCAATAGTGAATAGCGGCCCTTATCCATATGTGTTCGGTACGTGGTCTATCCATGGCTTCTCTTAGCTACTGAATCAGCGCAAGAACTGGAGCTTTGTGGTCGTGCGAGGTAGAAAACCTTCATGCAACTCCATAATTGTTCATTACTTCAGTAAAATTCCATCACAAATTTCTTCTCTGTAATTATGGAATCCTCTCCAATGGCTTCTTCCCAAATTTCATCATCTTTCTGCACAATTTCTTCCTCATCAATCAATAACAACAAGAAACAACAACCAATCCATGGCGGAAACCTTCCTATTTCATTTACTTCTGTAGTTAATGGCGGTCGCCGTCTAATTTATCATCAAAATAATAATAATGGAAGAAGAGGGAGAAATCGAGTCGGATTATTGCAGGTGAAAGCGGCAACACAAAATGGATTGTTGAATTTGGGAAATATGTTGTTTAATTTCAAAGGCGGTGATTCTGCTGAATCAACAAGGCAGAAGTATTCTTCTATTGTTTCTCAAATTAATCAAATGGAACCACAAATTTCTGCGCTTTCTGATTCGCAATTAAGAGAGCGTACTGCTGTGCATCGTGAACGTGCTCTTTCTGGCGAATCGCTTGATTCTCTTCTTCCTGTATATTCTAATCGTTTTTATTTTGATCATTACTGTCTTTTTTCTTGTTTTAGGATGCTTTTGATTGGTGTTTTGTTTCGTTGATGTAGGAAGCTTTTGCTGTTGTCAGAGAGGCTTCCAAGAGGATTTTAGGGCTTCGTCCATTTGATGTTCAACTTATTGGTACTGCTTCTCCTTCGGTTGGTGCTCAAATTTTTGTAAATTAGTTTTATAGAGCTGTGATTCTTGTGTTAAATGGTTGTATTTACAGATGGATTACTTATAAGTCTCAAATGGATTTATTAAAATTAAAATTGAACTAAACTGAACTTTTCAACCACAATCGTTACAACTTAATCTTAATAGAAGTGACAATAAGTTGGGGGATAAGTTGTTTTTAGGGATGGCTTTTTTGAATAGGATGTTGGGTTGTTTTGTGGTTAACTTGCATATTGTGAGTTTTGTAGTTTGTGAAGTGAGTTTGTTGACTGTCTAGATAGAAGGATTTGAGGATATTTGGAAATATCAGGGAAACAGGGAGGGTAGGAAGGCGTGTTCGTCCTCCATTGCGTGGGACAACAATTGAGCTGGTTCATGGAAGGGAGACAAAGGATGCAAGTGCATTGTTGATTTCGGGATTTTTATTTTCCTTTTCCTAAGATTAAAGGTGTGTTTGGCAAATAATTTTTTGACCAGTTTTTTGGTTGACTTGTGGATTGCCATTTGGTCAAACAACTAAATAAATGTGTTTGTTAATGACTTCTACTTCTAAGCTAGCTGAAAAGCATAAGCTAATTTTAGGCCAAAATAAAAAACTTCTGCCTTTTTCATTAGCCTTTGGCTTTTTGGCTCACTTTGCTCTAATGAAAAACCAGCAAGCACCTAATTTTCACTAAACATCTCGCTTCTTTGTATCTGAGACTGAAACACGTAGACAACCCTCACAGGGATATTAAAAAACATTCATCTCCCAAATGTCATCCTCAAGTGAATTTTAATTCTAGTATATTTAGGAAGGGGAAGCAAGTAAGCAGCAAAGCTGAACTGCTTTATATTTCAGCTAAAATAAGCAAACATAAAAACTGAAAATAAGAAAAAAAACAAATTAATAAACAGCAACGTATAGTGCAGAATTTCATATAATTTCCAACAGTGAGACGAAATGAGAAACACAAGAAAAAACTATCCTCTTGTTTACTAAAGCTTTCTTATTTTCTTGTTCTTATTAGCTTTTTTTTAGATTTTAATAATTTGTATCTCATTCTCATAACAATGAATAAATATTAGAAGGGAACAAAATTTACAAAGACACAAATTTGTGTAGAAACAAAAAGTGGTAAGTCGAACAAGTACGTACTTCTATTAAAAAACTGTTATCAACTTGCCTTATCTTTGGCTTAAAAACTAACAAAAAAGTCAATGCTATCAGCTCGTCAAACAAGCCTACTGAATTAGTCAACAACCAACAACTAATTACCAAGCACCCCTAAATAACACAATCATAATTTCCTTCAAAATGTTGGGTTGGACCTTTGTGCTGATGTTTCTAGCCCTATCAGTCTTATGCTTCCACCCTAAAGAGGGGACATTTTTTTGTCTCATCATCACCTCAAATTAGATTTTGCCTTAGTTTAGTGTTTTTATTGTTTTCTCATTTTGAAAGGATAAAATAAATTGAGATTTTGCAGGAGGTATGGTACTACACAAGGGAGAAATAGCAGAAATGCGAACTGGAGAAGGCAAGACATTAGTTGCCATATTACCAGCCTATCTCAATGCCCTGACGGGTAAAGGAGTTCATGTTGTCACTGTTAATGATTATTTAGCTCGTCGAGACTGTGAGTGGGTTGGTCAAGTTCCCCGGTTTCTTGGTCTCAATGTTGGTCTTATACAGCGTAAGTGTTTCTCCTTTGTTTCAAATTTTGAGCGCTTGTTACATCTGTTTTGTTTGATATTACATACGGAGGGCCATATAAATCTTTGACCTCTGCCTTAAGATGTATGATAATTGGTATGCCTTGTTAAGTTTTCATGCTCCTGATATTGGATCTTCTGGAAATATCAATTCAATGTTATAGTGGGTCTTTTGAAGTTTTTACTCCTTGGTGTCAGTTGAGATCATGGAAAAATTAGCCGAAGTCGTTGAGGCCGTGGCACATAGTGGTGTTACGGCTCATTCACGGACATTACTCTGTGCATTTTTAACATGAAAAAAAAAGATTTTATCATTGTAATTCTTGAACATATATTTGATTTATAGTTCATAATAGGCCTTTTAGACCTTAATACACTTTATTTAAAAAGATAATAATGGGTAATATGTTGGAATAACACCATATAATGGTTATTACTCCATGATTTTAAATCACAAGTTACATGACAGGGCTTTGCGGTTGGGTTCGAAATGCGTTATTCTATGGTTGGGACTTAGGATATTCATTAGTGTATTCAAAAACAAATATTCAAACTTACTATGAAGTCCGTCATAAGTCATAGCTTTCTCAAGTTATAGACATACATAGGGGGTTTGATTAATTTTGTATGCTAAAATAGACATTGTGACCTCTGTTTCAGGGCGTCTTGAATATTTTGCTTTTGGCCTTTTGTGAGTTGTTTATTCTTGAAGGGCTGCATGTTATTAACATTTTTGCGCAACTGATGAATTTATTATCTATTCTGTTTCACAGAGAACATGACAAGTGAAGTAAGGAGGGAAAATTACTTATGTGACATCACATATGTCACTAATAGTGAGCTTGGATTTGATTTTTTGAGAGATAACCTTGCCACGGAAAGTAGCTTCTACAAATAGTTATTTAACAAAGTTATTGCCCTCATTTTGTCCATTTCATCTGTTGTACTTGCAAAAACTCCCTCAATGATACAGCTTTGCTAAATCTACTCTTGGATGTTGCAGAGTGTTGAAGAGCTCGTAATGAGGAGTTTCAATTTTTGTGTTATTGATGAGGTTGATTCTATACTTATTGATGAGGCCAGAACTCCTTTGATCATATCTGGACCTGCAGAGAAGCCTAGTGACCGCTACTACAAAGCTGCAAAAATTGCAGCCGCCTTTGAACGTGACATACACTATACAGTATGAATTCAAATTTAGTATTACCCTAATATTATGCAATGTTCCTTTCTTTTAGTTAGTGGAACAAGTTTCAATTTTCTGGTACTACTAGGTTGATGAGAAGCAGAAAACTGACTTATATAATTACTCTACAAGACCCTTTTAATCTGACTTGTCTATGCCATTGTGCTTACTTCTTCTAGGTTGATGAGAAGCAGAAATCAGTTTTACTCACAGAGCAGGGGTATCAAGATGCCGAAGAGATTCTTGAGGTTGAGGATTTATATGATCCCCGAGAGCAATGGGCACTATACATCCTGAATGCAATCAAGGCAAAAGAGCTATTTTTGAAAGACGTGAACTACATAATTCGTGGCAAAGAGATACTTATAGTGGATGAGTTCACTGGCCGCGTAATGCAGGTAACCAGAACTAGCATTAAGATATTGGAAAATACTTCATTTTGCAAAAGTTTAGCAGTAAGATCTTGGAATACGTAACTTGCAAACTATTCATGTTTTTGTTTTTCCATATTCTTCCGACCCTTTTCTTATGTTTGCTTGATGCCATGTGAGACCACTGCTTCATCAAGGGTAACTTGTTTTCCTCATTGACTTGACTTCTGTTTCTAAATGCTCTGAGCTGATCACTCCTACTGGTAGCATAAAAAACGGTGATCCTTTGTGCTCAGGAGAGTTGACTTGGAAATCTCACCTTTCGTATCCTGTTCTTTTCCACTCAACACGATTTGGCATCAATTTTTTTCTAGCTGGAGATGAACAACAGGATTACCTTACATAATTGCTCCCAAAATTAATCTATTGATATAGTTTTGACTCTTGTGGAATTGAGGAAAGCTTGTGTTTTAAAAGGGAAAATGTTGAAGGCTATGTTTTTTGATGCCAAAGTAGATGAACCAATGAAGTCATTTTGTTAATGCTATAGTGGATGCACTAATGAGGTTGCACACTTGAATTTTGTGACTCTTTGCTAATTCTTTAATGTTGTTTCTTTTTTTTTTTTGTGTGTGTGTGTAAGGGGAGGCGATGGAGTGATGGGCTTCACCAGGCAGTGGAAGCAAAAGAAGGTCTACCTATACAGAATGAAACAGTTACCTTGGCTTCCATTAGCTATCAGAACTTCTTTCTTCAGGTTTCTGCATCTCATGCTTGAACATTCTGTTAATTCTTCATGACCTTTATCAATCTTACAGCAGTCTTTCCCTTGTGTAGTTCCCAAAACTATGTGGGATGACTGGCACAGCAGCTACTGAAAGTGCAGAGTTTGAGAGTATATACAAGCTTAAAGTTACTACTGTTCCCACCAACAAACCCATGATACGAAAGGTATTTTCAATACTTCACTCCTTCACTTATCTTTATATATTTATTACGTTGACATCAATTCAATCCAAGAGGATAAAGTATTTTGCAAGAAATGTGGTGTTACTTCTGAGTGATTTTATTCTATTAAGGACATTTAGTTATTGTCTTTTTATACACCAATTAAATAAAAACTACCTTGAATCCGTAAATAATATCATCCTTTTCGTATGTAGGTTCTCTCTAAAAAATGACATGAAGCTTACTAAAATGGCATGCACTTGAGTAAAGCATTTAACTTTGTACATCGGGTGAGCTCAGGTGTAAAGCTATAAATCACAATGCTCTCCTCTTTACACACACAAACTTCCTAGTTCCTACATCTATGTTTATGGATGTTTGACTATAATGGGTTCCTCCTATTAGGATTTGACTTTCTGATGTAGCACTTTGCTTCTACCACAGGACTCAAGTGTAGGCCACTATGGCTACATGTCAGACTGTTTCCTGCATTTTAGTTTACTGCATTTATTTCAGAGCAGAGTTTGCTTCTCTATTTTGTGCTAACTCAAGTGGCAGCTGAGCTGGCTGATGTCATTGCTCAAGGGTTAAAATGTTGTTATTTCTGCTTTTGTTTTTGATCTTTAAGAAGCTATGTAGAAATCCGTGATGTAAATGGGATTGGACATTAGCTGATCGGTACCACTACCACCCCACAAGATTCATTAGATTTCTAGTGGTATTAGCATGTAAATTGCTTTCTGTGATTAGTCCTCCTTGAGCTTTTAATAGATAACTTGCATTCCTCGCTAAATTGCTTGGTTTAATGTAGGATAGTATAATTCTCGAGTTAAAATTTTGTGATGGAAAGAGCCAGATATTGTTTTGGGAGGTGATTCATTTTTCTTGTGATGGAATATTTGTTCCTCACACTTTTTCCCATCTTTTTTGGGATCAAGTAATAGTGATAATATATGCCAGATGAAACACCCCAAGGATGGATCACCCATGTATTGAAGGGATAAGGACTAAAAACACATAATATATCGAAAAAGATCAAGTGTTACTCAAAACCCTGCATTTGAACTCATGCTGTGCAGTAGCGTAAAAAACAGAATCCTACCCTAAGATATATCCCTCGACTTCTTTATTTCCATGTGGACCTTCAATGCTTACGGAAACAAGTTTTCTTGCTCCAACATTCTTCTTCTCAAGCAACAAGAACATTTTGTTCATGGCAAGTTTCACTGAACTTATCCCAATCAAAGCTACCCAAAAGGAGTTCAAGGACGGATCACAGATGGGTGAAAGTTAGTTAATAGACTTGCTTGCCATGGTATGGTTGGCGCTCCATGTGGGTGATAAAATCTGTTTCACTGCTGTACAGACTCCTTTCGGGAGATATTTTCCATTTTGAATATTGTAAAGAGAGAATTAAAAGAGTCCTTGTCTCATGAGTTATAGAATTTGAGTTACCTGGTAGCTGTAGAAACTAAACCTTTCTCAATGTCAATGCCTGCAGAGGTTATTTTTTTCCTAACTAGTTCTAAGTCCCTTCTGTCCTTGTAGGATGAATCGGATGTCGTTTTTAGGGCCACTGCAGGAAAATGGAGGGCAGTTGTAGTTGAAATATCAAGAATGCACAAGACAGGCCGACCAGTGCTTGTGGGAACAACAAGTGTTGAGCAGAGTGAGTCACTGTCTGAGCAACTACAGGAGGCTGGTATCGCTCATGAGGTAGCGTTTACCCAACATTGTTGGAGTCAGAACTTGCTGAACTTAACTAATGTATTTGTTGGAAAGGTCTGTTCTGCCCAACTTATTAGAGCTGATCTGAACTTAGTATAGCTGTGTGAAAGCGTAGGATGGGAAAACTTATCAGAATTGAACTGAACGAAACTTAAAAACCGAACTGAGCTTATTGGAGCTATAATGAGTTGGGCAGAACAGGTCCTACGTTCCTTGATATTGTTTGAGTAATTCCAATGACATTGACAGTAAATGATTTTTTGTGTTATGCGGAGATTCTCAATGCGAAACCTGAAAATGTCGAAAGAGAGGCAGAGATTGTGGCCCAAAGTGGTCGTTTTGGAGCAGTTACTATTGCTACAAATATGGCTGGTCGTGGAACAGACATCATTCTAGGGGGAAATCCTGAATTTATGGCTAGGCTGAAAATTTGTGAGATGCTTATGCCAAAGTACTACTTCGAAATCATGCTGTTAATTGGTGTTTGTGATTTATGGATTATATGTTCTTTTTACTTCAATATTTATCTTGAATATATTCTGAAAAGCTGAATAATGCTAGAAAAGTAGAAACATACGTCTTTTTGTAAAGAAAAAAAAATTTAGGGAAATTCCATGTGGTAACCTTGAGTTTTTGGCTTTTCCATGTAGTAGACAATAAATATACGTGGTGACCCCGAGTTTTCAACTTTTACATGTGGTCGACAAAATGTTAAATTTTTGGTTAAATTAAGTACTCATTACGACTGGATTACGAAGTATGTGGCCAATTACGGTGATTGCGGCCTTTGTATTCTGAAAATAAGTCATTATGTTCTTAAAAATAACATAATGTTAACAAAAACATTTCCCTTTTGACTACTAGTTAGAAAAGTCGGAAGCTTAAGTTCACCACGTGGATTAAAAAAATATTTGTCTATCATGTAGAAAAGCCGATAATTCAAGGTTACCACATGAAGTTTCCCAAAAATTTATATGAGTAGTGAAAATGTGCCTATTCTTTTGCACGGGTTTAGGTGAATGAAGAAATTTTGATGACTGTGTTCCAAATTTCTGTCCATGTAAATTCCACAACTCAGCAGTTCTTGATTTCAGTTACTTTCTTCTGCCCTTAATGCTAGTTCATACTCTCTGAATGCTGCAGGGTAGTTCGGTCAGGTGATGGAGGTTTTGTTTCCATAAAGAAGCCTCCTCCTACAAAAACTTGGAAGGTTTGATGTTGATTTTCTCACTATTGATGCTTTAAGGCTCATGTTAACTCTAATTTCATTACCCGTAGTTCTGGACTATTCTTTCTTGCAGGTAAAAGAAACTTTATTCCCATGCAAACTATCTCATGAGAACGCTAAATTGGTTGAAGAAGCTGTACAAATGGCGACAAAAACTTGGGGGCAGAAATCTTTAACTGAGCTTGAAGCAGAGGAACGTCTGTCTTATTCATGTGAAAAGGTAATGAAGCAGGTGGAGCATGACTGGGACCTCTTATTCAATGTTTCTAATACTTGATAAGTCATAAAATTTTGGCTTTGACCTGGTTGATTAACGTGATGAACTGAATCGGATTTGGTATTCTATCTTTAGGATCTAATTATGTCAAAATATGGGCCATTTGTGAGAACTTGCTATAACTCGTGAACCTTCCTAATAGGTCATTAGAATGGAGATGGCCCCCATTGTTACAGCTTGATAGTCTAAACTTGTTAAGTTTTACTGCGTCTTTTGCATGGTGATAAAAAGGCTTTGCTTCTCCATTGCCAGTGTGTATCCAGTGTTGCTTTGCTCCAATATGTAGCAATATATATCTTCATTGAAGAAGTTATTGTATTCATCTTCAGTAGTTTAATATACCAGTGATAACGAAGTTTGTAGAAAATTGTGTCATCTACTGGATGTTACTTATTCATCGCAAGTCCTAGTGTCCTATCTATTCGGAAAAAAAGTCCCTGTTCCATTTTTTAATTCTTTAAGCATGAGCTTTTTTGATGGAATAAAGCTATCTACTTCTCCGCCGTTTTGTAGAACTTCTGTCTCTAGACTCATATTCTCAATTTGAATGTTTGATTATCACCTTGTGTTCCAAGTCAAAGGTGTGGTGAGTATAGGGAGGTAACATGTTGAAGCCTTTGAACCATTTTACTCTATTGATGAAGAATAAAGAATGATTAGTGTGAGGCAGTATCGGAGTCTTTCTATTGCTAGACAAAGAGATTGCAATCCTGAATAAGAGATGCTAATGTCACGTTATACATAATTTTGCTCTAATGACGTTATAAGAAAAACTGATTTGGTTTATGAAATCTGTGTTACTCGTTCTTGTATACCCATTTCGGACATGGATACGTGTCCAAGCTTCCAATTTATTCTAGAATTCAAACCAAATTGAAGCGTCCTAGTGCCTGCTCATGTCTGAGTTTCAAGGATCCGACACGGGTACACAAGATAAAGTGAGAGTTTGAGCATCTATAAAATGAAATCAACATGCTTGAACTTATTTCAACTCAGGACTTTGATTGTGGGTAAATGTCAGGGTCCTGCACAGGATGAAGTCATTGCAAAACTCCGCCATGCTTTTTTGGAAATTGCTACAGAGTATAAGACTTACACAGACCAAGAGAAAAACAAGGTCGGCAAAAATCTTATATCTCAACTACAAGTTCTTTATGCAAATTGGATTTCTTTCAGCTACTTATTGTAACAGGTTGTGTCAGCTGGTGGGCTTCATGTCATTGGTACCGAACGCCATGAATCGCGTCGTATAGACAATCAGGTGACTTTCAAAGTCAAATAATTTGAGATAAGCTAATTTCTCTTTGCTCTTATTTGCAACGCTGCTAAAATTGCAATATTTTCTAAATGATTTCTTTTTTCTATCTAGTTACGTGGTCGAAGTGGCAGGCAAGGGGATCCAGGAAGTTCTCGCTTCTTTCTTAGCCTTGAAGATAATATATTTCGGATATTTGGTGGTGACCGAATTCAAGTATTTCCTGACTCTTGTCCCTATTTTCTTCAACTTTTATCATTTAGCTGACTATCTTATTTGGTATTTCTAGGGTTTGATGAGAGCTTTCAGAGTGGAAGACTTACCCATTGAGTCTAAAATGTTGACCAAAGCACTTGATGAGGCTCAGAGAAAAGTGGAAAATTATTTCTTCGATATAAGAAAGCAATTATTTGAGTATGATGAGGTTCTAAACAGCCAAAGAGATCGAGTGTATGCAGAGAGAAGGAGAGCTCTTGAGTCCGACAATCTTGATTCTCTTCTAATCGAGTATGCAGAGTTAACAATGGATGATATACTAGAGGTGACTAGACTCCTTGTTTGATTGTATACCAAAGCATTTGCTTTGTATTAGTTTTCTCCTATAATTCATTCACCGGCTGTTAATGGAACAGGCAAATATTGGTTCTGATGCCCCAAAGGAAAACTGGGATCTTGAAAAGCTCATTGCAAAACTTCAACAGTATGATTATTCTGCTCTGATACCATATATTTTAATTGATCGTTCTATCAATTATGCAGTACTTTGGTTCCCCTCAATTCTTTTTTAGCAATTGGATGTTCTTGTACTTCCTTTGACAAGGTTATTGGTTAATTTTAAACTCAACCAATACAGCTCATTCATTCTCTTATCAAATGGTTGAGCATGTCAAATAAAATTTTCTAAAGTGGTATCTGCAATTCTCAGTCATTTCTCATGTGTACATTGAGAAGTTTCCATTTTTGCACCTATTATTAACTGTTAAGTACTTCAATTTTTGCTATTTTATTCATTCGTTAATTTAGTTGTTAAGGTTACTAATTGTATCAAGCTCTTAGCTCTTGTAGATGGTACTATCTTTCTGACTGCTATCTGTTTTAGGTATTGCTATTTGTTAAATGATTTGACCCCACAGCTGCTCTCGGACAACTCTTCAACTTATGAAAATTTGCAAGATTACCTTCGTCGTCGTGGTCGTGAAGCGTATCTGCAGAAAAAGGTGTGTTGTTTTTTCTTCCTTCGAAACCTTTCCTAGCCTCTCTGTATTTTAGTTATGCATTTGGTGTTCTATTGTGTCGAGTTAAGAGTATTTTCTTCGGCTCCTCTTTCTTGACTTTGCATAAAAGGCTATTTAAGCCTCTTCCATCATGTGTAGCACTTAATGAGGAAAGGCATTCACGTTCACTGCCACATTAAAAGAGGCAAAGCACGAAATGGATTAACGTCATCATAAACTTCCATAAATTAAGTGCCATGATTCTTTTTCCCTTGTATCTTTCCAATACAAACAGTTAAACAAATCTGCATGTTTCCAGCAATCTTTGAGGAGCTAAGATGGACCTTAACGTATGCCAGTACCCCTCCATTCTAAACATCCTGATGTTTTGACTTTTTCCCTTCTGAAGGTGCCACTCTTATCATTTTTCAAGGAGCTTCCTTGCGCTCTTTTCACTAATATGACGTCTTTTATTTTATTTTATTTTTGGTTTTCTATATGCTTTCAAACTTCTACCGGCTTTCTGTATTTGGACATGTATGATGCTTTACGTGGGTTAGAGAGACGCTGCAGGTGGATTCTTTTGTGTTCCTAGAGATTTATTCTCAAAGTAGACACCTTATCCCTGTTGAAGCATGTGGATTCGGAATTGTGATATCCAACTTTTTTGGCATTTTATGTTTTGATTTAATTGCAGATTTAGATTTTGGTTCCATTTGTTTCAGGACATGGTAGAAAAACAAGCACCAGGCCTAATGAAGGAAGCAGAGCGATTTCTTATCTTGAGCAACATTGATCGCTTATGGAAAGAACATTTGCAGGCTATTAAATTTGTTCAGCAAGCTGTAAGCCTTCGTGGATATGCTCAAAGGGATCCACTCATAGAATACAAGCTTGAAGGCTACAATCTTTTCCTCGAAATGATGGCCCAAATCAGAAGAAATGTTATCTACGCTGTGTACCAGGTCCTTGTCTGAACTGATGATTGACTGCACTCTTATGTTTATCCAAACCCACTTCGGGTATCCTCCCCCTGGGAAGATCCCGTACAGTGTAACATAAATCCCAGCTAATTCGCTTTATGAACTCGCGTTTCGCTCAAAATGACCCAAAATAGCCTAAAATCGACCATAATTTGCTTTTTATCGATTTGTGATTTGCGATTTGCGATTTGCGAGAAAGTTAGTGAATCATGTGACACTGATCGGTAAATGTGCATTATTGATGGCACAAACATCCATATCTTTCTGTATAGTACTAAAGATGTAGCTTTTCCTGTGATGGAAACACTAAAGATCTCAATTTTCTAACACAATGGTTTTTCTATTTATTGGCAGTTTCAACCTGTGCTAGTGAACGATCAGGAGCAACAGCAGAAGGGAAAATCTAATGGCAGCGTAAAAAATAAAAGAACAGGTGACACAAATCCAAACCCAGCCAATCCTGTGGAATCCTCCTCATCGGCCAGTCCTCAGAATGCTTAGATGTTGCGGGTAAAGTACACATGCACCAGTGTTGCCCATCAATTAATCGCACGTCTCTTGTTTGTGGGGCTCCTTGTAGTTGGTTGCTTTCATTTTTCTGTATAGAAGTACCGAAACTATAGTCTACTTAGTCACCAACTACTATTATTGTAAACCACAAACTATTTTGCTGTATGAAATACAGATTTTAACCACAATCCAATTATTATAAGCACTGTAAAGAACCTCATCATTCGATCATTTTATATTTTTAAAAAGTTCAAGCAAAATATATATTTGCGCAAGACCCCGAAAATGTTCAAGATGGCTATGCCAAATTTAATAGTATCTCATTTCTTTCTTAGCATTCAAATAGAAACTATGACAGTTGTGTTCTAGATGCTAAAGTTAGATTACACACTTTATTGGTAGATATATTTGAGTGACCATATTCCAACCCAAGAAAACAGCACGTACTTATGAAAAACCTTTTTCCTGCATATATTCTCGAAAATGAGAAAAGGTGCTTCAATTAGTTGATCTCATCAGCACCTCGATGTTAGCGATAACAATCTGAGTAATGGTCTGGAAGTATGGACTCTCTTAACGGTTCACACACCGGTGGAGAAACCAAGTGCGAGTATCCTTGCACATACGAACAATTCCATGGCGGGTTTGAGGTGACGTTCAGAGTGACATTATATAAGTAAATACCAACAAACTCGTCCCCTTTTATGCCCTCGAATAGGCCAGCCACACTAATGTTATCTCCTACTACACCTTTGATCGTAATATTCTCGATCACAGGTAAGGCTTTTGGATCGTAACGCTCATCCGGATGTTCTCCAAACCGACTATTAAACCATACGGCTGTTGTTACATTCATTATCGACATATTTGATATGCAAACGTTTCTGACATACCCACCGCGTCCTGCAGATGTTCTAACCGTAATAGCTGTTTTGGTGTTATAAACAAAGAGATCTTCGACATAGATTTCAGATACTCCTCCAGACATTTCACTCCCAATTGTTATCCCCGAGCTTTGAGTTTCTCCTTGCAGCCTGTAGATGTTGATGTTCGTGCTTGGATGAGCAAAGGAGATCCCGTATTCATCCCACCCACTTTTGATTGCGACTAGATCGTCCCCAGTGCTAATGTTGCAATCTTCGATGCAAACTTCGTTTGAAGAATCTGGAAATGGGAAGTTATCAACATGAAGTGATAGGTTGTCAAAGTATATGAGGCCATTTAGTCGATTGTCACACAAAGGGCATGTTTGGCGCAAGAAAGGCGTAGGTAGTTGTTAGCCGTCTAAGTTTCTGTTAGTTGTGGGTAACTGTAGTTGTTGAAAAGAACGCAGAAAAAATATTTTAAAAAGTTACTTTTAATTTTGAAAACGCTACAAGTTGTGACATTTTGAAAACAACTACCTAGACCACTGAATGCTAACTAAACTGTTACGTTAGCGGTGAACTTTTTTTTAAAGTAGTGTTCTATGCTCATTAAACCACTAACAGCTATATAAACTGTTACGCCGAGCATGCCCAAAGTAGACCTCTAACACCAGATGCTCACCGGGATCAATACCATCTGTGTTGGGGGAATCATAAGGTGCACGAATCGTAAGATTTTGGATAACCACCTTGCTGCGCGAGGATTCGACAATCATAGTAAGGTTCAAAGGCAACAATCAAAATGATTATAGTAAAAGATACAATCATGGGATGAAATCATGAAAATTTCAATACACACCAGCAAAATATCTCATGGATCAGAGAACATACCTGCAATATATGGGGTGAATGTTCCAAAAGGGTGAGTTTAGAAAGGTCAAATTCGAGATGATTATGTCAGTCGAGTTGATAAATTCTATCAAGTGAGGCCGAGTGTAGTTAAGGGTCTTGTTACGAAACCAGCCCCACCAAATCTCGCCCTGACCATTTATTGTTCCGTTGTCACCTACACAGAATACTCGGTCAGGTCAAGTCTAGGATCATCAGTTCTAAACAAAGCTCAAAACCCGAAAGCTTGTTATTTCACGAACCAGTTAGAATGACATCCGTAATGTTGTGTCCATATATCAGACTCTGGTGTCGTCTGCCAGGCAATTCCCTGCCTCTCCCATAAGACGGTAAAGGATCTACGACAGGCCAATCATCCGAGTTCTGAAACATGTTATTTTGTTGTGTCCGAGTTATGATCAATATTGTGTACTAGTATCATTTCAAAGAGAGTAAATGCTGTACTACCGTAGATCCTAGTAAGGTCGCGTCTTTGTGAAACCATATTGTTAGATGACTAGTAAGGCTGAAACTTCCTGTCAACCATCGGCCAGGTGGGATGTAGAGCAAGGCACCATCCTTATCAGCAACATGATCAATAGCATTCTGAAAGGCTTTAGTATTGAGTGTGATGCCATCACCAACTGCCCCGAATTCAGTAATGGGGACGGAGTATGGACGAGGATGAGGGCGAGCTATTACGTTAGAACAGCTGCCACCCCTTGTCATAGGCCATGGCACAGCTACAACTTCTTGCCATAGGCTATGATCACCACATATTGCCACCAACCAAAACAAGATCATCAACTGTTGTTCAACTTTTCGGGTTAGTACATAATTTTGACAATCAAAAAGTGCATATGATGGGGCCTCAACCACCAGTTTAAGCTTTTGGTTGATTTGGGATATCGGCTCTGATACCATGTCAAGAAACCAACTCAATCAAAAGTTTAAGCTGATGGTTGAAGTTCCATGATATTTTATATACTCAAACAAGATAAAATGGATCATGACTTGCAATAACCTTTTTCTTCATTCTAATAAATGTAGCTAATTCCATTGGAGTGATAGAGCTTTGACATGGAGAAGCACTAATGTTGATTGTATAGACTATTGGTCCATGAATGATGGCTTAAGATTTTGGAAGAGTCATACAGAAGATAAAGAGAACAAGATAGATAGATAGATAAACTACAGCCCCATTTATTGAGGACCAGCAAGAGGAAAATGACAAGGCATTCTAACATGCCCATCAATAATGTTGCACATTGATTAATACATTAACAGCCCGTTTGGTTAATAGTACTAAATGGTGGCAATGGGAACGATTTATAGTGTAAAATTTCATCAAAAGTTCCATGTCATTCCCGTGGTGACGAAACTTTGATAAAAAATAATTTTTTTGTTTATAAATTTCCAATACCACCTAATACCACCTCTCTCAATGATAATGTATTGGAATGAATTTTAAGAAGAAAATGAGGTGATTGAAATTGGACAAATATGGTCATCAAGATAGCCAAAAGATTTGTCAACCAAATTACACTTATTTCATTCGCATTACCACCGTTTAATACCATCAGGCGATAAGGTTTGTTTCTGATCACGTACAGGCTACAGGAAGATCACTTTCTCTCCCCTCTTGCCTATATGAAATTAACCTTACCTGGAAATTAATAAAAGAACACAAACTTTTAATTGCGCATTCATGATGTGTACATGCATGATTAAATTAAGTGGGGTTGTAAGGTAAATATTACAAGTTCCATGCAAAAAATAATATTAGAATTAAGATTTACATTTTAATAATTCAAACTGTGATATATTAGTTTAATATCTACCTCTTTTTTGATTATGGGCATTTTTATTAGAGTATATGCTAAATACTAATAAATACTCTATATTTTGTATCTTTTTTAATGTTGTTTTGATCAAAACTATGAAAAAAGTTTTTGTAACATATTTTTTAAAAGAAAAAAAGTTTCATTTCATAGCAATATTTTCTCCTTGATTAAACACAAATTAAATTAATGAGATATTTTTAATATGAGATAAAATTGAGAGAATTAAATCTTGGCGTCAGCCCAAACAATTTTCAACCCAATACTCTTTTTACTTAAAACAAAATCCTATTCTTTTCTACTTTTGAAAACAGCAGCATGTACCATTTGAAGTTTCAATGCTGGCGGGAACAACCAGATAAGCAGAATAAGCTACAAGGAAAATTGAACTTCTACGAACACAGTTTCATTTCGATCACCATTTCTGCTTGAAAATCTATCTACTTTCTTTCTAATTCCAGCTAAATTTATGTTTTCGTTGAACAAACGCGATTAATTCCTTGCAGATTACGACTTTATCGTGCACTATTCGATCAAGGTATGCAAATTAGTTTCACAAAGCTTTAATTTTATAGTAGACGTAGTTTTTTTTTTTTCAGTCATCATAATTAATACGCGAATTTATGTTAGTTGTAGTTTGAGTATACTTGTCGAATTCTACCGATTATTTGTATTTTGTATCAATTATTCATTTTTGAAGTAATTATTATTCATTTGTCATATCTTGTTTGGATTGCATTTATGTTGAATATTATAACAAACAGTTGAAGTTGCTATTTTAATTAGTTAAAGTTGTTTTATTTTCACAATTAGGGTTTTGTAATTTGTTGAAAGAAATGAAATTCCTAATTTTGCAGGTTAGGGTAGGATGAGTTGTTATATTAGCTCTGGGTGTAATAATCAACCATGTAGTCAATCTCAGAAGGTGTCGATTGGGATAGTTGTTGATTCAGTTGCGAAATCTCATCGCGATTATATGAAAGATGCACAAAATCATTGTGATCAGAGAAAAGTGAAGGCTTCTACTTCTACTATGACTAAATGTGGAAATGATGTTGATGGTTCTGTGAGGGTTTCAACTGCATTGTTCGGTACTAAGTTGGAAATGAAAAGGTCTGGTTATGGTGTAAACCCTACATCTAGACCAGCTTCTAGTAGTTTATATGTAGAGAAACCAACACGTATAACACAGTCCTTTACGAATCAAGCAATGCCGGAATGTGGTATTGGCAACAAGACAGAAGGTCATCCAACTTCTGAGAAAGAAAATGAACGGGTATTTATGGAAGATAAACCTCAGAAATTTTCAGGTGCACCTAACCTGCAAGTTTGCTACGAAGGCAACGAAATGGAGGATAGAAGCAGGGAAACATTGAGGATGAAGTTGCGTGAGATATTGGGAACTGGTGACAAGATGTTTGGTGATCGAAAGACTCCTGAAGTAGATATGAATGCGATGACGAAGAAGGAAACTGAAAAGGGTAAAACCAATTTCAAGCCGTGGCAGAATTCTGATACTATAGAAACTGATTCGGAGAATGCAGACTCGAAGTTTAGGAAACCTGTGACTCGTTCTCTTACCAGGAGGGCCACATTGGCTAAGAAGCAACCAAGGAACATAAAGACCAAGTCTATATCACGTGAAAAAGGACATGTGAGCGCTAATATCTTCTCTTTTGCTGAAAAATCTACAATTTCTACGCCTTGTTCTGTTAAACGAGTCTGCTTGATAGCTGAGAAAAATGACTCCAAACAGAGTTTTGGAATCAATGCATGGGGCAAGTTATTTTCTGTAAAAAACTTGAGAAACATCATGCCTGAGATGAATGGGTGTGAAAACGCACAGCCAGCTGAGGAATTAGGTGGTAGTGGTATAAAACCTGCTAAGCATGCTGGTCTTGATGGGAATTTTGAACCTGAAGATGCTTATCAGGACTTAACTTTTGGCCGCTCTCCTGTCACCAGAGAGACAAGTCAGTTTCCCTTGCCAGCACCACAGGGAAAGTTGGAGCATCTTGAACAATTTCGAGTCCACATTGATGATGCTTTGAACCAATTCCCAGTGCAAAATGCGGCTGATTCAAACCATTCTCCTGTGCACAATGTGGATAAATTGAACCAATTTTTAGTGCACAATGTTAATGATTTGAACCAATCCCCGGCGCAAAATGTGACTGATTTGAACCATTCTCCAGTGTACAATGTGGATAAATTGAACCAACTTCCCGTGCACAATGTTGATGATTTGAACCAATCCCCAGTGCAAAATGTAACTGATCTGAACCATTCTCCAGTGCACAATGTGGATGATTTGAACCAATCTCCAGTCCACCATGTTAATAATTCAAACAGTCAGAGGTTTAATGTGACAACAGATGCACTATACTCTCCCATGTATTCATTGACAAATGATAAGAAGGGTTTCCATGAATCTATGCAACAAGAGGGAGGAGCAGGTCTTAAAGATAAATGTTGTACTCCTAGTACATCATCAGAGACGGAGATTTCTGAATGTTCTGTGAGAACACAAATATTACATCCTTTCTAAGTTTTTCTTGACCAACCGTTTTTCATGCGTGCATCAATCAAGTCTTATCAGTCCCTTGTCCGCTGATTTTTTAGGATGATGCGGAGAAACTTGAAGACATCCCATCTAGTACCTTAAATCCATCCTCAGAAGAAAACAATGCTGGAAATCAGCTGTGTACACCGATGAGAAGAGAGCTTGATAGCACTGAGGAAGTTTCATCTGCTATGAAAGGTTGACCCTCTTCTTTGTTTATTGCTTACACATGCTCCTTCATACATTAGGGTGATCATAAATTTGATGATAAATCGACTATTGATCTGCTTTTGCTTTCTTTTTACATGTTTGATTTTTTTTTATGAAAGTTGGACATTTTTGGCTGCTTATTCAGAAATAGATGATGTCCACGCTTCTCCAGAGATCAGATTTGTGGGAAAGCATATGCTTTTCCACAGCAAACGGCAACACAACCATGGTGTTGACTTTGATGATCTGAGTCCCACCTTGACTCCAAAATGTAACACTCAATTTTTATGTCTTTCTATTTTAGTGGCATTCACCTTTTGGATTTCACTTAACTTAATTGTTATGAGTTGTCAGTGAGTCGATATGTTGATGATGAGTTGATGGGCTGTGAAGAAAGTCAAGAGGACGGAATGGAAAGGTTATAATTTTCCTTTAATCTTCTCATTCTAGACGCGAGATTTTTATTGGAAAATACAGTTACAGATCTCCTTCCACCCTAACGTACTAGACTGCAACTATGTGTTGATGCTACTTTTTTTGGTGGTATTTCAGAGTGGTTTCTTTGCTAGGTTTGGCTTTAGAAAAGATTAAGAACAAAGTGATGTCAGTGACAAACAGAAAATGCTCAGAGATACTGGTGTCTGCTGTCGAAGAAATACATTCGGAACTACAAAGTGTTGATTCTCAAATTCAGACTGATTTGTGGGTACTCTCAACATGTGAAATTGATTATCATGCATTTTTTGTATCTTTGATGTGATTTTTATTTATGTTTCAGAGGAAAACTGACAGACATCAAAACTGCTAAAAGAAAACAATTGGAGACAAGACTTCAAGGTGATAGTTCCTTTGATGAAATTTCAAGTAACTCATCAGCTTACTAATTTTTGAGATTAAACTTCAGATTGCAATTCATTTTATGATGGTCTTTTTCCTATTAGTCAAAACTAGCTACGTTATAGCTGCGTTTATATAAATCCTGCCAGATCTGTTGGCATTTTCAAATAATTGGTAAAATAGTTTCCGTCTATCCTTGTGACTGTCCTAGCCTATCTGACTAGTGGTTTGTAAAGCAGAACAAACAGAACACTTGACAGCTATGCATGAAAAGTTCAAAGAAGAGATTAGCCACTACCTTCACGATTGCCAAGGTGCTATGGAAGGGATGAAGGAATATCATTTCGAATTACAAGGAGCTATTAAAAAGCAAAGTATGACAATTTTGTTTTCACAGAATTCCTTGCATATTTGAGCTTGTCTTTGAAATATCTGTTGCTATTGTCTACTTGAGTTTTTTTTTTAACATAGAATCTCGTTTTGATATGTCAGTTGTTTCCGATTCATCCATTGATTCCTTTTGTGAAATTTGTGTACTATGACAACATTACAGTCTGCAGTGTTTCAATTATGTTACAATCTTGAAAATTTTATAGTTAAAACCATCAATTTAGATCGAATGGTTGGGGTGGAACACCTGAAATTAGATCATACATTTTTGAGTTGAACACACAGAAAAGCTCATTGCTTTTTTCTGCCTGTGTTTTGAGTAGCTTACCTATATGCAATCACCAGAGCAGTTCCAATTGCTTTTACAGCTAAGATTCATTTGCATACGCACAATTGAATAAAGGCCACTAATTATAGTTGTTTTTATCTTTTTATTTTAGCTGGTTGGAAGTTTGAAGTTCATTGACTTCTCTAAAAGATGCTCAATGGCCTTCGAACTTAGATTAGGGGAAACATTTTCAACATGAGAAAACTTGCATGTGGATTTTACAATGATAACTTCAGAAGTTAAATACTCTGCTGTACACTGATGTCTAAAAAAACTTTTTCTTTGTCAGAGACATTACATAGGAAGCTTCTTTTGCAAACGGAAGCAGCAGTAGAGACACATCTCAGTGATGCACAAAGACAGATCAAGTTTGTTCGTAAGGTAAGCCTAGATGATCCAGCCGCATACTACCTTCATCTGGAGAGAAATTTACATATACTTTTTTAATGTTCCCCTAATAGGCTCATATTCTCCTAAAACTGCAAGTTTTGTGATTAATTAAAATCTTCACGAAGATTTAGCGATGGGAGGAATGGGATTTGGGAATGATCCACCTAATATCAGTCTTTTACTCTTTTTGGTAAATATGTGTCGAGTAAATTATGAAGGGGGGAAATGGGTCACAACACTGGTTTTCGACAAAGCAACTAAATTTCCTACTCAATGCATTATGTATCTGAACATGCTGTTTGCAACATTCGGAACACCAATCTCCGAGCGAAGTATTGAAGTATTAGCCTCAGACATATTGATCATTTTTTGAGAGCTCACACTTCCAAGTTCCAATTTCCAAGCTATTGTCGTTGCAACAAGGAGGTTGCTTTGCAGCTAACTCTAACTCCGACTCTTAGCCTCTAACCTATGACATCCACTGTATACTTTCCTATGATATATGAATGCCTTCTTTCTTGATCTCCATAACATAGATCGATTTTCTAATTTGTTGCAGTTGGGAAAGCAGAAGATGGAGCAGTTGCAAGTCGTCATTGCAGAATGTCTGAAAGATCAAATCACCTATTGACTAGTGAACTACGTATATCTTGTGTAAAATAGCTGGATATCTTCTCATGCTGGGGCATATTGTAAGCTTTTTTCTGAACTGTTCAAATGTGCTATGCCCTGCTCTTGTTTTTTCTGCTCGTGGCTCGAACTTCCTGTTAACATTTACACTAATGCTATGTAAGGGAAGAAAATGGAGTGAAAGGAAAATAGGGAAAATGGAGGATATTTTCTTCATTTGGAGGGAAGAAAATTAGAGGGGAGAACTTTGCAAACAAATCTTCGAACATTCAAAAATTTTGGAAGGAAAAAAAATGTCCAAATATACACTAAAATGTTTTTTGAATTAATTGGAGTAGGTATGATTTTAAATTTTTTAGGGTCAGGCAAATAATTTATGGTCCAGTCTTAAAAAATTATAAGCAAAATCTCAAAAAAAAAAACTGATAAAATTTTTTATAAAGTCGAGTTAGACTTAACCCTTTCTATTTAATATGTAGTCCATCCAGATGTTGAGGCCCATGGGAAAATTCACATCACATTTTCTAGATGTAAGAAACTAAGTTTTAGATGATTTGAAGAATCATAGAAGTTCAATTCTCATTTTCTATATAAATGATTATTTTCCTTTTCTTCCCTCTACAAGAATTCATCTTACCCCATAATCAATTTAGATAGACAAATCAATGATAATTATTGATAAAGATATTAGGTAATGACATGTAAGCCCATTTTTAAGCATAATCGAAATAATAAGCAGAAAATAAATAAGGTAGAAGGATCATGAGTTAAATATTAGTTAAAAAAATTTCTTCGACCTCTATGATAAAAATTTTATTATTTGTCCATACACGCCTATAAAAATTATCTTACACCTTAATAAATCAATAATAGTTATCAATAAAGATATTGGATCTTGACATGTTATATATACCCCATTTTTATAACCTTAATCAATATGATGAGTGGAAAACAATGTAACATAGCATCAACCAATGTAATAATCACTAATGAAATTCTATTCTTTATTTGGATTCTCTTTATTTGTATGGGCATAAATATGAGTTGTATGTAACCTACACCTCAAACTTTCTGTCTCAGCGTAAATTAATAGCATAATATGCTAATTAATTTTTATGTCACATCATTCATGTGATAAATAAACAAAGACAAAAATACAAATGCTCACAAACAAAGTTAGCCACTTGTTCTTCTCGAATAAAAACCAAATATTATTCCATTCCATATAGAAATTAATTAATTCAGCACGTAGCTAATAATATAATCCTAATTCGAGTTAAATATATAATCAAATCAACAAAGATATATTTTCTATCTATTTATTAATATCTTATTCAATACTTATAATGTAGTAAAATTAAAAGAACCGATAAAAAATCTAATAACATTGTAAGCATAAATATAAAGTAATATACTCCCACTATTATTATAGTACTAGTAGTATTAAAGAGCTTAATTATATTCAAAGGTGTCATTGTGACCGTCCATTTAGAATGTGCATGAAACATGTGAGTCAAATATTCTAGGCCCGCTATTCGGTTAACGTGCCAGAACCATCTTGCTAGTACTACTGCAGGAAATGAATCATAACAATTGGACAAAAAAAATAAATATTTTTCTAATTGATCACTTTGAAATTATAAATAATCATTTAAAAATTTTACTTTAAGATTATAATTAATTATTTTAATAATATAATAAGTGATTATATAAAGTTTAAGTGATCACTTTAACATGTAAATATATATTGAGTCAATCCAATAAAAATAATTTTACTGTAAAATCGTCTTATTTGAAAATTTATAAAAAATTATAATTTAAGAGATCGTACCTTTTTTTTTCATTAAGAAATTTGGTCCAATTTTAAATACATGGTGGGATATGGAAAATTTCAGGCCCCAATTTACATCCGCCAATGGTTATAGTCATTTTAAACAAAACATAAATATACGTAGCTGATTCATAAATTTATGGGAGTATTCATTAGAAAACATATACAAACATGCTAACAAACATCTAATATAAACAAATAGCTAGTGAAAATTCTAATTTTAAAACTAATCTCATAAGTCGTAATTACTAAGAAAAATACAAAATTAGTGGGTGATTTTTTTCAATGATGTTGATAGATAAATAAACAAAACAATGCACATATTCATGTGAAAAATTGAAATTATTTTTTACTCAAGTTAAGTAATGTCAAACAAATCAAATTCTCTTAAAAATTTTTTATTATCTGTTATGGTCTATCTAGGATTGAGATTAAGTGAAAAAAACAATTTACTCAAAGTCTATCAGCAGTTTAGTTTCTTTTATTAATGAGAACTAAGTTTCTCTAATATATTAATTACGATAAAAAACAATTTTGAAAAAATAACAAATATCACAAAATCTAAGCCATTTTAGACTTGCATGAAAAAAAGAGAACTTACATATTGATTCTACTTTGATAGTACAATAAAAAAAAAATTTCAAAATTTAGAGTGCAAATTTTAGATAAATTTAGCATTACTTTGAACAAAAATAGGAAATTATATCAAATTAGATGACATGACCATTTTTTTAAATAACAAAAATGTTTTTTTTACATGTTAACAAGTGTTTTTTTTAAAAGCATTTCAATGTCAAATGTTTATTATTTAACTTTTTTGAAATTACATAGTAAGTTAAAAAGAGTTGAGGGGCTACATAAGAATAAACCTTAAAAATGAATCCAAAAAAGTAATACTTACAATACTCAAAACAACAACTCGTCTTTTATAAGACTGTTTCACAGTGAGACGACATTAAAACAAAAATTTTATAAGCTAAAAATTTTTATTATTAAACTATTTAACTTAAGTTTAAGACATATTTCCTCCGTTCCGTTTTAGTTGCAACATAAGGATTTTTCATGCGGTTCAATGCACTAATTTCATCCTTAATATCTCTAATTATGTATAATAAAAAATTATAAAAACTTGATATTAATATTTTTTACACTGAGACAAATCAAATAAGAACCCACTTTTGACTATGTTTTAACTTATAAATTAAAAATTAATTACAGATTAAGAGAGTTAATTAAATAGTGTATATACTTTTAATGTTGTAACTAAAATAGAATGGAGGTAGTATCTATTTTATAGAAGAATTTGTGTTAAAACAATATCAAATTCTCTTGTGACTAATGTTAATTTAAGCAATTGTAAAAATGGAATATAAAAGTTAAAAGAAGTTGAAAGGACTACTAAAATCTTAACCCAAAGATAGTCAAGGAGAAAATAGCCAACTACAATCCTCTCTTCTACAATCTACTACTTCTATACATTCTTGGTTCATCCTCTTGTATCTGATTTGGGTGAGTCTTTCCAAATTCAGATCAGCATACAATTGGGTTATCTTCATTTGCCTAGATTTGTTTGTTATTGGGTTTCCTCATTCATAATTCATATGCAACACTATCTTCTTCATAGCCATGTCGATACCAAGGGAGCCAGAACAAGTGATGAAGTTGAGAGGAGGATCTGTTCTTGGGAAAAAGACTATTTTGAAAAGTGACCATTTTCCTGGTTGCCATAACAAACGCCTTTCTCCCCACATTGATGGTGCTCCTAATTATCGTCAGGTTTGTGTTTGATTATCCCCTTTTGAACAATTTTGGTACCGAATTGAATTTTGTGATTCTTGAAGTGCATAATTCTTTGTTGTAAGGTTGTTAATGGTTAAGGGAATTGGATAAAGTTGGGATTTTTGTGGGTTTAATTGGGTAGAATTTGGTTTAGGTGTATGTTTCTTCATATATCTTCTCAAACTCTCATAGTCAAGATGAGAGAGGTTTGAGGTTGTTTTTGAATGATCTATTTCTAAACAATTTTGGTACTTAATTGAATGTTTTGAGTCTTGAAGCTTGTTAAGTGTTTTTATTTGATTGTTGTGCGTTGTTTTTTCTTAATAGTAAGCTTGTTAGTGGTTTAAGGAATTATGAGAATTGGATAAAGTTCAGATTTTTGTGGGTTTAATAGGGTAGAATTTAACTTTACATTTAGGTGTATATTTTGTCATATACCTTATTAACCTCTCAAAGTCAAGGTGAAAGAGGTTTTTAGGTTTGTATTTGAATAATCTCTATTTAAACAATTTTGCTAGGTGATTGAATGTTTTGATTCTTGAAGCTTGTCATGTGTTTTTATTTGATTGATGTGCATATATTTTGTACTAGTAAGTTTGTAAGTGGTTAAGGGAATTGAAAAAAAGTTGGGATTTTTGTGGGCTAAGTTGAGTAGTACTCCATTTGCCTTGCTAATTGGGATATGTCTTGTCATATATACTTAGAGTTTCAAAGTCAAGATAAAAGAGGATTTGAGGTTTGTTAATATTATTGTAAATATTATCTCTCAAAAAATTAGGTAGATAGAATATTAAGTAAATATCATTAGGGGTGTAAGGAGACGAAGAATTCATAACTCCAATAATTAATGAGGAGTAAAGGACTTTACTAAGGTGTTGTATTCGTTAAAGTGGAGTATTTGGTACAGAGGTTTTGATGAAATGTAAAGTGTAAAGCTTTTGTTAGCTAGCAAAATTCCAATGTAAAGACAAATCTCACCTTTCATTCCAACGGTTTTTTGTAATTGGAACAATGTTATCCTATTTTTGAAAAGCTTTACAACGCGGCCGATGCGATGCAATGCGACCTTATTTTTACACTATGCCTACAACATTCGAAATCAATTGTTTTTTTAGAGTGAGGAGGAGAGTTAATTTTGTTTCTTTTGTAGCAAAATGTTCAAATCCAAGCCTTGAGAATTATAGTAGAATTTAGTTAGATGTCTCTCTTTCCAAATGGGGATATTGCATTTGTAATGATTGAAGGTTAGGAGGGGTTAATTGTAGGTTTTAAATAAGGAATTGATGTAAAAGTTAAATCTTCTATATAAATAAAACTAAAGTACAAAACTATTGACATCATCTTGTCTTAAAATTACATGTGTCAGTATCACTATTTTATCTAATTTTTTCTTTAAAATGTCATGATGATGTCATCTTATTGATTATTATCTTATTGATTATTGATTTAAATGTTTACTATTATCCATATCGGAGATTATTAAAATTGAAGGCAATTAATGGCTAGTGCACCTTTTTATGCAGTGCTAACAATATTATTTTCTTAATTTTCACAAGGATTTTAAAATATACATGTACTACATGGTTACTAACCTAGTAAGGAATTGATATGAAAGTGATTTCTTATCTTACTCTACTCCATCACTATTCATGTCCATCCAAACATCCACAATATTTGTCCTTCATAAGGTAGGGTTTTGTGAAGGTGTTATCCTTTTGCGATATTGTTGGCAATGTCTCTGAAATCGGACTTTTGTAGTAAAGGAGGCTTAGTTCATCGTTGTGAATTCTTGGTAATCAGATAACCGAAGACAAATGGATAAGATTATTACTTCGCTAAGTTAAGAGTGTCAACTTGTGTTTAATGCAATGTCTAATTGTGAACACAAGGTTAAGATTAACAAATTAATGGTGGCTACTTAATACGAGATCTAATAATACGCTTAATCTAAAACTTGAAGAACCATATGGCTTAGATCTACTTAAGCAAAGTTTTTGGAAAAAGGTTGCATATTCTTTATCCTTTATATTAATCAACCAAGTTCATAGTACTTTAATATATTTTTTCTTTAATTGTGACTTGCTACTTTTTTTCACTTTCATTTATCTCATCAAATATAGCTATAATATACTGAATTGCCACCATATCATATCTCCTTTTTGTTCCTCCTTCCTTAATAGGCATATGTTCTTGTTTTTCCTATTTGGATGTTTCCTTTTATGCTTTATTTTTTTCCACTCAAACGTCCCACTCAATAGGTTATACTTACCGACAATAACTCTATCAAGTCAACTTGTATTCACTATTTAACATTAAATGCTCCGCCTGATGAGCCCTGCTTATTTCATTAGCTTTATTCCACCTCAATCTTTCCCATTTTCAATATGATTAGTGAGGGAGTATATGTATACTTTATACATAGTTGTTGACACACGCACACTTTTGAAAACATACATGGTATTTGTTGGGGGAAAATCAAGTGTACTTGTTGGTCTTTGTTTTTGATAATGGAATTGAGGCGGTGATTTAATGTTGTACGAAAAAGCGTAGAAAGGATGGGTTGTTTTCGGTTGTGATATAAGGTAGTTTGATACTTTTATGTGTCAATGTGAACTTGGAGATCCCTCTTTAAGTAATGCTTAGTTCACCTTTAACCGACTTCATAAGTTATCTAGATTCCCCTTTAAGTGATCCTTAGTCTCCGGAATGGCTACTGCCAGCCACTCTGCCTAGCTGATCCTTTCTTGAGTTATTGCACCACCTAGCAACTTTGTAAGTTGTCGCTACTAGCAAAATACTACACACCCCACTTAGAAGAAGAATACAAAGAGGTGCAGGGACTGGGGTTTAGAGACAAGAAACACGAGAGATATTCACCGGGAAGAAGAGTGGTAATAGGGTTTTAGAGGAGCTTGTTACTAATTTTGAGCTTTATGATTAGCTTAAGGGGAGGTTGAGTACATGAAAAAACTTGCTCATCCTTTTGTTTGCATCTTAAGTTTGTAATGCTGAAGGTTTTTTTGATGTTTCCATGTGTGTTCTTGTTGAGTTAGAAGTTAGAGTTCTGGATTTGATTTCCTATTTGAGCAGAACTTTCTAATCATGTCCAAGCACCATATTATAAGATTACGTTTATCTCTATACTTGAGTTTCACATTTACAAACTTACAATTAGTTTGATTTGATGTTTTGCAGTTTAGGATACATAATGAATAGATGAAAAATTGAAGTTTTGTATACCTTTGTTGGTCTTCTTGTCTTAACGTACTCCTGTTTCTTTTTTGTGTTCTTTTTTTGTTTTACCTGTTTCTTTTTGCTTGTACTTTGTCCATTTTGGAATCTTTGCTTTTATGCCTTAACATTTCTCCTTGGGACTCTTACTTTTCTACCAGGGGCACATATTTCTCTTGCATTTTTTTCTATCTTCTTACGCTTTATCTTTACATGATAATTACATCATGTTCTCATCGTCCTCCTTGATTTTTGTTGCTACAGTAACATGAGCAAACAAGAAAAAACGGAGTTAGTATATATTCAGTCTTCTTTTCTAATTAAATAGTTGCTTGCACAAAAAATATTCAACTAAGATGATCATTGGAGATTTATGGAGTAAAATTTTTTTTTTTTGTTTTGTTTAAAACATTAATTATGTGCTTAAGATAATTTATTGATAATTTGTTTGTGAAATTTTGGTAATTGTAAAGAAAGAATTTTCTTAGTGTGCTATCTCTTTCCGTTATATGTCTAAATTTTTGTAAACTTAGAGTTTTGGATTACTATTGTTTGAAATTGATGGGTCAATGTTTTTGTTTTTCTAGTCATTGTATATGAAATTAGGAGCTAGTGTCTAAAGGAAACAACTTCTTTTGATTTGCTTTAAGCTTAAATACCATCATTTGAAACACGGAAGTGACTATTTGAGTCCTTGCTCTTGTTTATGTTTCGAATATAAGAAATGGCTTATTGAATTTTCCTGCGCTGATGCTCTCAGATGTTAATTTCACATTTATTCCTTGGTGTCTTAATCATCAACAGGCGGATTCCTTGCATGTTCACGGGGTAGCTATTCCTACGATCGATGGAATCAGGAATGTTCTTAAACACATTGGAGCACGAGCTGACAAAAAGCGAACTCATGTGTTGTGGATAAATCTCCGCGAGGAACCAGTAAATTAATTAGTTTTTTTCTTTATTCCATGATGATACTGTTAATTTTTTTTGTTGTAGTTTGGTCATTTTCTTAATCAACGATAAATGTTTAATTAGTTAAGTTTGCAATCAAGGGTTTATGACTTTATCTTTGCAAATCCTTTCCAATTATTTTTAGCTTATGACTTAAAGAGAACTTTGTAGAATCTTCCCAACACCTCCTTAATTTTCATATTCTTGTGGTCATTTTCGGGTTGAAATATGGCTCTCTGCCACTTTTGTGTTACAAAACACCTTTACATAGTAGATTTGGTGGTTTTGAAAGCTTGCATTCTTTTATTTATTAAGGCCTCTTTTCGAGCCTGCCTTGTTTTTGTGCTTGTTTGGTGTTCCGAGTGCTTTCTAATGTATGATGTAGTTACCAAGACTTTTAACATCAATCGAACTTTTACTAGGTGCACCATTGATACCACATCCAAGAACTTGTCTCTGTGCTATGATAAGAGGAGTTCCATGCTGTAGTGGCACAAATTTCAACTCATGAAATCAATGTTTGTATCCCTAAGATAATGACCTCTTTGGCCTAATTGTTGTCATTTTAAAGGGCCATGGTTACTATCACATTCATGGCCTTGTGATCATGTGGGTGTTGCTTGTCCGCATAAGTGCTTATGAATGAGGATCTTATTAAGAATGACATTTTTATTAAGATATGGGCTTGTTTGCTTTTCGCTTCGTTAGTTTTTAGCATTTTTGTGTGATCCAATAAGTAAAAGATATAGGTAAAGCGATGCCTGAGGTAACCTTTTGTCGTTATATTTTATCTATTTTGTCCAAAAGTTATCTATTTTTCCCGTAAAAAGCTAATAGACAATTGATTTTACAAACTAGCCCACTCAAATAACCAGTTGAATCATCCAATAGTTGATTTCCAAATTAGGCCCTAATATTGTTCTCGTTTGTGTTCATATCTTTGGTTTGGGAAATTGATAAGAAAAATGATTAGTGTCAGGCTTCAGTGGTTTTATCTTCCATCTGATTCATCTTGTCTCATCTGAAAATGGTCAGGAAATGTTGTTGCCTTCTTTCACTTATGTTCTTATGTGTTTATCTAATAGGTGGTGTACATTAATGGCCGACCCTTTGTTTTGCGTGATGTTGAAAAGCCTTTCTCCAATCTTGAGTATACGGTATGTTTCTGCTGAAAGTTTCTTGAAAGATCATCTAATAGGATTTGTAGTTGTGTATTCCATTTATTTATTGACCATGTTCCCTTAATGTAGTATTTGCTGATTCTGTATTTAGTTCTTCTGTTCACCATCATAGAGGATATATTATTCTTGTATCATTATTGACAATCATATTACTTTAAGGAAGAAAATTACTCTGCCATTAGTAAAGATTCTTGTGTGGATCATGTTTTGCATATTTGTTATTTCTTAATTCCCCATTAAGTATTTGTGTATTGATTTTTTTCAGTTTGGGTACTGAATTAATTAGGGAATTAACAGGGATAGAGTGGAGGATATGGAATCTCGATTGAAGGAAGATATCTTAGTGGAAGCTGCAAGGTGATATGTTGCCTCAATGCATAAAATCAGCTCTGTTTGAATTTTCTTTATTTTGGGTACCTAGGACAACCTATATTATTTGGCTGTAGGTACGGAAATAAGATCCTAGTCACTGACGAACTGCCAGATGGACAAATGGTGGATCAGTGGGAGCCAGTGACTTGTGATTTTGTAAAGACACCACTTGAGGTATGCCTTATTGATTGTAGTTTCAGCACATATAATACAACCCTGTGCCGTATCTAACTGATTTCGTTGGCTAGGTTTATGAGGAGTTAAAATTAGAAGGTTTTCTTGTTGACTATGAACGCGTTCCTGTCACTGATGAGAAATCGCCAAAAGAATCAGATTTTGATATTCTGGTATGTATGATGTTTGTTTGTATCACCTCGAACTCTCTCTACTTTAGTCTGCAGATTTCTTATCATGGGTCTTTTTTTTATTTTTATTATCTGTCTGGGTTTAGTGAGTAAGACCATCCTTTTGTTTTTTTTTTTTTGTGTTATAAGCTAAAGTAAGATCTTTGTTCATTACCCTGCTCCTCTCCATTCTTTCCATTGTCTTGCTTCTCTTGCATTTGGTTGTTTTCTTCACAAGCCCTCTATGCTGAAATTTGTGCACCTTATGAGTACAGCATTAACATGTTGTCAAGGTTTCACATCATTAGAACTGTTTTATGATGATTTAATTTTGATTCGGGGATAGGCTAAAGATTCCCTACAAGCAAGGGAGAGAGAATCAATCCTTCCTTTAGGTGGTGAAAATTGAATCCCTATCATCAGGGTGTTCCCTTATCACAAGGGTGAAAGGGAAAGCCCTCAACCACTAAGCTAATCCATGACTCTCTATTGTTTTATGAGGATGACTACGATGGTAACGTGCTTTGTAAAGTAACTGGATAGAAATTGCGAAGGACATAATAGCACATGTTAGATACAAGTCTACAGGTTGAATGTTCGCTCGTATCCGATGAGATGTTAAGAGCTATAAAAATTAGTTCAACAGTATTTTTGATGGGAGGTTTCCGGGGGGTTTTGCGGGTTAGCTTTTGCAACTTTCTTGCTACTTGTCTTTTTAGAAATCCTTCTTTTCTCATCATCTATTTCTTATGTTGTATATTCCTATTCTTATTTGGTTTGAATATGCTGTCTACTGTAATATTTTGTTGCTGCCTGATTGTCATTAGTTTGATACTGGCTTCCAGGTAAATAAAATTTCTCTGGTGGACCTTAATACCGAGGTAATTTTTAATTGTCAAATGGGACGCGGGCGCACTACAACAGGAATGGTGATTGCTACCTTGTTTTATCTCAACCGAATTGGTGCCTCTGGTAATTAATGCTTCTTTTGACTCATTTACCAGCCCAATGTATATCCCATCTTGTATTGGCTTGATTTGATGATAACTTATTTGACATTAATTACACATATGAGATCCGATTATCTGATTTAAATTAGCACAACCCCAAACTAAATCTAAATTGAGTATCCCCAAGCTGGATTGGATGATTGGATCCACTCCAAATTCAAAGGAGACATACACCCAGATTGAACTTGTATCTTGAGACTATTTATAGGAGACTCCTCATAATTTATTTCAATTTTATTGCTAAAGACATAAGCTTTAACCGTTCATGCTCAACAGGCATACCAAGGATTGATTCTATTGGAAGAGTTTCTGATCTGAATTGCGGTGCTGAAAATTTGCTTAGTTCAGAGGAAGCGATTCGTAGAGGAGAGTACACTGTCATTAGAAGTTTAATTCGTGTTTTAGAGGTACAACCATGATTATCTCGTGTTGCTGTAAATTTTATAAAAATTCTTCCGAACTAACATTTGATTATCTTATTAATGAATGGTGTAATTAGGGTGGTGTGGAAGGAAAGAAACAGGTAGATAAAGTGATTGATAGGTGTGCCTCCATGCAGGTAATCTTTTAAAGTGCTTGCTTTTCTACTTGATCCAATAAATCATTGTCTTAACGGCCCGTTTGGTATCCAGTACTAAATGGTGGGAATGGTAATGGAATGTTAGTGTAATTTTGGTATGAATATCTCTTGATAAATTTAATGGTCATACTTATTCTCCTACAACAAGCTCATTTTCTTCACAAAATTCGTTCCAATGAATTTGGTGTTAGGTGGTAATGAAAATTTGTGAACAAAAAAATTTTTTATGATCAAACTTTCATTACCATGGTAATATCATGAAAATCTACACTCAAAATCATTCCCATTACAACCAATTAGTACCATTAGCCAAACGGGTTGTTCTTGAAAGGACTTGGGGATTTTGGAAGGAGTGGGGTGGTAGAAGAGAGCTTACTTTTATGTTTGATCTTTTATTGTACTTTCTTATTTTGGATTTTAGTTGGCTCGTCACCTATGTATGGCTTCTTACATGATTAAAGAAAATAACCAAGATTATACAACTTCTAGAAGCTTCATTATAAGCCCTAGAGTTGTATCATGGAAAAATATAATTTTTAAGAGGTGAAGCTTTGTTTTGTAATACTCCCTCAGACCTCCGTTCTCTTTTGTTCTTCCTATTTACTTTTTTCACATATCCGAACGCAAACTTATAAATCATATAACCCGTGTTTCTAAAAATTATAAATGTTGTTATTTGGAAAATTATGTATAGAGACAAAAATAACTAGACCCCACATGAATATGTTTTTCATATATATTAATAAAAATTCGTAGTCAAACTTTGGTTCAAAAATGCAAATATTTTATTTGAGAAGAACAAAAAAGAGCGGAGGGAGTATAGGTTTTTTTCATTCTTTTCATCTATTATAACCTCATTGGCTTTTTAATCACAACTTTGACATCCATAGAAAATTAGCCTCATCAAGTTTCTCTTCCAACCCGCTTGAACTTGTTTAAGTGAATCGATTATCATCATGTATAGAAACTATGAATAATTTGCGTGTTTATCCTGGGTTTCTAATAGTTTGCTGATGGAGTATAGTTTAAATCTCAGACAATTGAATAATTAAAATTTTTTGCAGAATTTACGAGAAGCTATAGCTACTTATCGCAACAGTATTTTACACCAACCAGATGAGATGAAGAGAGAGGCTTCACTATCCTTTTTTGTGGAGTATCTCGAGAGATATTATTTTCTGATATGCTTTGCTGTGTATCTTCACACTGAGAGAGCTGTTGCGAGTCCCAGTTTGTCTAACCAGTGTAGTTTTTCTGATTGGATGAAGGCACGACCGGAACTCTATAGCATACTGCGTAGGTACTTATAATGTGGAAATTCCTTAAAGCTATTTGCCTATGATTTACAAAAATGTACACTTTTTACAAATTATTATTTATTTTTTGTTGTATTATGCTTCTTCTGACAAAACCTTTATCTAGGCTATTGAGGAGAGACCCAATGGGTGCATTAGGTTATTGTAATGCGGATAAATCACTTGATAGGATAGCTGAATCCACAAATGGTCGTCCATTTGAGATGAGCATTGTTGCCGCATCGAGAAATGGAGCAGTATTGGGCAGCCAAACTGTATTGAAGAGCGACCATTGCCCCGGATGTCAAAACATGACTTTGCCAGAGAGGATAGAAGGTGCCCCAAATTTCAGGGAGGTTCCGGGATTTTCTGTTTATGGAGTCGCTAATCCAACTGTTGATGGCATCCGATCTGTTATTCAGCGCATTGGTAGCCTGAGAGGTGGTCGCCCTGTTTTTTGGCACAATATGAGAGAGGAACCTGTTATCTACATTAATGGAAAGCCGTTTGTGCTTCGTGAAGTTGAAAGACCTTATAAGAACATGATGGAGTACACTGTACGTGCATAAAGCTTCTTGCAAAAAATTTTCTTTTAAGTATGCCTATCTTTGGAGTTTTTATAAAGTACACATGAAACATACTATGTATGAATGTTCTTATGTGGACTGAATCAATGAATCATTTGTGAAATCTGAAACCCAACTATCATTTATGAAACCTGTTTATGATTTTTTGCTTAGGGAATTGATTGTGAAAGAGTAGAAAGAATGGAGGCTCGGCTAAAAGAAGATATTCTGCGCGAATCTGAACGTTTTGGGGGTGCTATTATGGTTATTCATGAAACAGATGATGGCCAAATATTTGATGCTTGGGAACATGTTAATCGTGATTCAGTTCAGACACCACATGAAGTTTTTAGCTGTCTGGAAGCGGAAGGGTATCCAATTATGTATGCACGTGTCCCAATAACTGATGGGAAGGCTCCAAAAAGTTCAGATTTCGACACAATTGCAAAAAATGTTTCTTCAGCAACGAAGGACACTGTTTTTGTTTTCAATTGCCAGGTAAAAATTTTTCTATGCTGTTGTAGGCTGTCATTTACTGTTCTGCTGGTTTGCTTACAAGGAAAATAACGGGGATTGAATGCTTTTTTAATATTGTTGCAGATGGGTCGAGGAAGGACAACAACTGGTACTGTTATAGCCTGCCTTATCAAACTAAGAATCGAATATGGTAAACCTATACGAATCCTTGGTGATGAGGCCATGGGTGAAAAGGATGATAGTTCTTCTTGCGGTGAAGAAAGCCTGGATGATTCGACTGCATCTTCTTCAAGTATCATTGACCAAGGAAGAGCTAGAAGATCAGCTCGCACATTTGGCATTAACGACATCTTACTACTTTGGAAGATCACGAGATTATTTGAAAACGGAGTTGAATGTCGGGAAGCATTAGATGCTGTTATTGATAGATGTTCTGCTTTGCAGAATATACGTGATGCTGTGTTACGATACCGAGAATTATTCAATCGACAACGTGTTGAGCCCCGGGTGAGAAGAGTTGCGTTAAATCGTGGTGCTGAGTACTTAGAGCGTTATTTCCGTTTAATTGCCTTTTCTGCATATCTTGGGAGTGAAGCGTTTGATGGATTTTGTGGCCAAGGAGAACATAAGACGACTTTCAAGAATTGGTTGCATAAAAGGCCTGAAGTTCAAGCAATGAAATGGAGCATAAGATTGAGGCCGGGACGATTCTTTACTGTTCCAGTAAGCTTATTTGTTAGTTGTTAGGTTTACTGCAAAGTGAAAAATATCTATTAACCGCTATTATTTTTAGGAAAACTTACCGTGTAATACAACATTTCGTTAATTTCCTTACAGTAGTACGAACTTTTGATTAATCATGAATAATACCAACTTAGGGGGGTTTCCTAGAATAATACCAACTTTAGTTTATCAACTAATTTATGAATGTTCTTTTGTCATATAATCTCCTATAGTTTGATTTTTAACATGTTAGGGATATTCTACAGAAACACCCCCTATATTGGTATTATTCATTGTTAATCAAAAGTTGGTATTATTGTTGGGAAATAAGCAAAAGGTTGCACTATTCCTGGTGATTTTTCCTTGTTTTTAAGCAGTAAATTTTCTAGGATGGGTTGTCCTTTCCTCATTAACTCATTGATTTGACTCGATTCACTTTATTAATATTGGCTTTTGTCTGTTGTAGGAAGATCTAAGGTCACCCTATGAAACTCAGCATGGAGATGCATTAATGGAGGCAGTTATCAAGGCTCGAAATGGCTCAGTACTTGGGAGGGGCTCTATAATTAAAATGTACTTCTTCCCCGGCCAGAAAACTTCTAGCCATATACAAATACAAGGGGCACCTCATGTTTATAAGGTATAGGCATTGGTTCCCTTCATCATCGTGCCAAAGTGATTTTATAATATTGGCAAATATTAGCCTAGGAAGAAATAACAAACAAGTCTAGTTAAGTTTTGGTAGATTTTAGAATACGAGATGCATTTGATAAGGAAAATCGCAAAAATTAGCCGTTTGAATTAGCTTGCCCCTTAAAAGTGGGAGTTATTTTGGGAAACCAGCCATAGTTGGGACTTGGGATTTCGGAATTTTCCACTTTTATTTTTTCGAAAACCAAAATTCTTGTACTTTTGGCTTAATCACTCGTAGGATTCTCACCTTGTGTATTTTATTTTTATTAGGTAGATGGATACCCTGTTTATAGCATGGCCACCCCTACTATCACGGGTGCGAAAGAGATGTTATCTTTCTTGGCTTCTAGTGGAATTGTGGATGGTGGAAAAAAGGTAATAATAACCGATTTGCGAGAGGAAGCCGTGGTTTATATACATGGTACACCTTTTGTTCTCCGGGAACTGAACAAAGCAGTTGATACACTGAAACATGTTGGGATTACTGGTCCAATGGTATGTTACTAACTATACTTCATTGTGTATCATTAGCGAAGTTGAAACCGTTAGAAAAAGAAATTGATTTCTTGCCGGTCTTGTGTAATTTATGAAGGTGGAACATATGGAGGAACAACTAAAAGAGGATATAATATCGGAGGTTGCTCGGAATGGTGGACGAATGCTTTTGCATCGAGAAGAGTACAGTACGACTCTACATCAATCTAATGTTGTTGGATACTGGGAAAATATTTATAAGGAAGATGTAAAAACTCCCGCAGAAGTTTACAAAGCTTTAAGGGATGAAGGCTATGAGGTAACATACAGGAGAATACCTTTGACTCGAGAAAGAGAAGCTTTGCCATCTGATATTGATGCTATCCAGACCTGCAAGGACAAGTAAGTAACTGCCCTGGCTGTTAGGGCTGAGGAAAACTATTTGATGATCCGAGTACTCGGTTCGAAATTATAATTCGGATCGGATACCCGATTCGAAAATTCAGATATCAGATATGTCTATCAATTTTTGAAGTTTGGATATCCAAATATCCGACATTTTTAAAAACAATAGTTGGATATTGGAAACCCGACATTATTTCGGATATCTGCATACTATGAGTAAATCGGATCCGAGTTGGATCGGGTATGTCTGTTTTCAAATATCCGATCCGATTGCATGTTTCAGGTCGGATATCCGATTATGATCACCGCTACTGACTGTTTATTCTTCTTGTCAAGGTTGGCAAAGTACTTACTAATAGTTACTAAGAATTATAAATTATTGCCATAGGGCACCTTTTCTTTAAATCATTGTCAACGCCGGATGTTGAAGTAGAAATCCATTAATTGCAGGTCTGCAGGTTGCTATTTATTTGTGTCACATACAGGATTTGGAGGAGTGGCTTATGCTATGGCAATCCTTTGTGTAAGGCTATATGCCGAGGGAAATGTGCAATGTGATGTCCCCTCATCCGCTGTCTCAGCATCTCCACCTTCAGGACCAGATGACATGTCGTGTTGGGCTTCTGATGAAGTGGCACTCAAATTGGGTGATTATCGGGATATACTAAGCTTAATACGGGTTCTTGCACAAGGACCAAGAAGCAAAGCAGATGTTGACAATATCATAGACAGGTAAGGATGTATGGAAATGAGTAGTTTTGGGATGTTCTATAGACACACCGATAGTTTAAAAATGAATGTTCCTACAATTTACGATGGCAACTATCTTTTGGAATAGGTTTTCTGAAATAATGAGAATTGAAAATGATATAGCCTTATTTTCATTGTATCATCATAGTCCAAAAATAAGGCCAACATCACCGCATCGTGACTGTATCATCAAGGTTTTTGAGTCTATCAAAAGCGAAATATAGGCCAAGTTGACCGTGAAATCCATTTTGCGACCATTACCGCAGCGTTGACCATACTGGATCTTCAATGATTAAATCTTTTGTTTGTTATACTCTGAAGATGTGCAGGAGCGGGACATATACGTGAGGATATTGTTCATTATACAAAGGAACTGAAGGAAGCTGGTGATGGCAATGAGGAGCATCTGGCGTACCTGATTGATATGGGTGTAAAGGCATTAAGGTATGACAATCAGCAGGCTGCATTATCTTGCACCTATATATGTTATACGTTCTTAATTTTTTTACTTGCAACACTTTTCAAAACATGCATGCCGATGCACATTTTTAACCGCTAATATCTCTAGTTATATACGTCGTCGTCATCATCATTATCATCATCATTGCTAGTTATATACATGAGTAGTAATTATATATATTTTTATTAAAACTATATCTTGAGACGAATCTAAAGATCCCACATGACTCTATATTTTGGTAAATCTAATTGATTTATGGAGGTCAAAGCAACTCTCGTGAATACTGTAAAAGTCAAAGTCTTTCAAGTATTAAAAACGGAGGAAGTGTGCCTATTTTGTTAATCTTTAGCTTTGTTTGGTTGTGAAAAAATGTAAATTGTTTTAAAGGAAATTACAGACCTGCATTTTCTTTTTCTTTTTTCCTTTTCCCAATTATAGTTATCATCACACAAAATTGCCCCAACCCAGTAGATACTGCCTCCGTTCCATTATACTTGCAATTGATAGTGACAGTTTTCCACATAACATGTCACTCTCAGTTGCAAGTATTTCAGAACATAGGTGATATTTAAAAAAAAGGTGTACAAAGGAAACAGAAATTTTTGGAGGGTCGAGCTCTATAGGCCTTAACAAAGGTCTGCCCTTACTGGTTCATTTAGCGGACCTCATATTGATGGAATTGTAGCCTTGGCTTTCCTATGGTTTATGCTTTGTCATCTGGTTTCTGTGTTTAATAATTCTTGAAAATTGGCGCTTCAATTGTGTACATATCTACTGTCCATCCCGCATTTCTCTTATTTCGAAAACGCAAAAACTGCTAGTTTACAATTTTGTATGTTTCTGCACAAATTTACTTCCAGAATCATCATCGTCGCACCCAGTGTATCTCGCTCATAGAAACCATGATCAAGCTCTGGGGAGGGATGGAAGACGGCAAAAATTTACTTCCCGAATCACTTCTGACTAATTATCTCTATCCACTGCAGGAGGTACTTCTTTCTGATAACGTTCAGGTCGTATCTGTATTGTACTTCTGCAGCTGAGACGACATTCTCGTCATGGATGGATGCTCGGCCTGAACTTGGATATCTCTGCAATCACCTCAGAATTGATAAATAATCGCCGCAATCAGTAAATTTGTATTCTTTTTGATACATAACTTTACCTTGTGAATAACTGTACAAAGGTATCCTCTGCGCCTCGATTTTCCTGGCATTACTCGTCGTATAGACTATATTTATGACCTTGTTGCTGAGGTTTTGGTCCTACATACGATAAAATGTATGTTCCTATCAATGGATGTAATGTTTATACAACTTGATCTATAGATTTCACCTTATGATTTATGAATAGTTTGGGCAGCGAAATATTATGTGTATATCATCTATCATCGTATTTGAATATCACGTGCAACTCTCCAGATAATCGTTGGCCGGAGCTATAAGAGGAGCATCTGGTTCAAGTTATGTGGACGACTATTGGAACTGATATATTGGTTTGTGTAGCTGACTTGTGTGATTAAGGTTTTAGTATTGTTGTAGGGAATGAGTATCTTATATTTGGGTGTATTATGCATTTAGTTTTGATTTTTGTTGGTTTGTTCTTCTCCTTGTTTCTTGCTGACTTAGCTAGCGACTATGGCCAACGATTGCGACTCTAATGAACAAATATTTTTAATAGAATTAAAGACCGAATCGCACCAAAATTGCAATGTTCTTGTGGTAAAATTGCACTCGGATTTCAATTACTAAACCACCAGATGATTGATTCTCTCTTCTTTAAAAGAATTTCTTGCATATGTAAAAACCAAATAGATAATGCTAAGAAATAAACAAGCTTATATTTCATAGATGTCTTGATTTTATTCATATAGTTGATGAGACAATAATTATTCAAGAGTGTTTTGTTATCCAAAATAATGTTTTTTAGATTTATTCAAACAATGTGTATTCTAAAAAAAAAAGTAAAAGTAAAATTATGTGTATTCTAAAATGTAAGGCTTAAGCAACATTAGGATTGATTGGCACACCAGTACCCCATGTAGCACCTCTTAAAAACACACCACCTGAGTATTTTTGTGCCTCAGGCTTACTTAGAAGTTTTACATGAGGCCATTTAACCCTAAGATTGAAGTTGGAACCAGGACCACGGTTAAGATACTCGCCATAAAAAGCGTTCAAGTGGTTGTTCTTTCCTTCGGGTGATTGCCATTGAAAATACCCGTCTGGTTGAATAAGATCGCCCATTAGAGTCTCCATGAATACAGTTTTTGCAAAAGCTTTCCATGGACGACCTAAATAAGTTTTTGTCTTTAGCCGGTTTGGGAAAAGATCTTTTCCTGGTAGGATCTCACATCCTTGTATAACAATCCCTGTTGCTTCATTTGCTGCTAATCCTCCTTGTGCTGTTACCAAATTTTGTTGTCCGGGACTACCTTGTCTTACGACAATCTTACTGTTTTGGATTAATGTTGCACCATTTCCGAATATGAAATCAACAGTTCCTGAAATCTGACAATCGCGGAAAAATTGGGATCCGCCTTGTGCATATAAAGTGTCTTGGTAAGCGTCAAAGAAACAGTTTTGGAACACTGCTTGTAACCCATTTACTCTTAGAGCTACTGCTTGATGTCCTTGTGGACCCGCTGTGTTTTGGAAACCCATATCCTTACAGAAAAACCCGAATCCTTCTACTTGGACCGGAGCAGTTTTAGATGTTTGTACACCCTTAAGGAAACTTTTATCGCCTGTCACAATTGTTTTCGTAGGCCCATCTCCATACATGAAAATGTTGTTATGTTGCTTGCCTATTATAACTTCTTCTTTATAGATTCCCGCCTTAACATAGATTACATATCTACCTACTAGTCCCTTACCCGGATGCGCGTTAACAGCGGCCGCAATGGATTTGAATTGTCCACTATTATCCAAAGCGACAACCGCGTTAGGCTTCATTCCAGGTACGACAGCAGGCGCTGCAACAGCTCCGGTTGCTACAACACCAAACACAGCACCAGCTGTAATACCCTTTCCTTTACCTTTCTTATGACCCTTCTTTTTTTTGTTCTTATTCTTCTTAACACCATTCTTCCCCTCGCCTAAAAGCTTACGATCTGAGGCAGATAACCATGTCGGAAAACCCTCATTATCGACATTAGCCAAGCCAAGAAGGCGTCGACTAGGAGTAATACTAGTAACATTTAGTTTGTCTACCAGTTTAGAGGCATTTACCGAAAGGTCTAATTCAGAAAGTGCTTCATTGAATGAAGTAACAATATCTAACATACTAACTGTAAGCTCGGTAGCATTCAAAACGCCATCTTGCATCGTTTTTTGTAGATCAAGAGCTTCGGCTTCACCAAATTCGTCTGCACAACTATTAGCAAATGTGATAACATCGCTAAGCCAAACACGAAGACTCCATACTAAATCCTGATCTTTATATATTGTAGGATCTTGTACTTGCTTAATAGCCCCATCAAGTCTATCAGTCGCAAGATCAAACAAATTCTTGCAACTATCAATAGCCATGTTAGTTTGTTCGGGTTTCTTAGTCGAATTCGCTTTGGAAACAAGGGTATCAGTAAGATTTGTCGCCTTCATAATTTCATCCAAAGCTAACTTCATCCCGGCTTTAACATAGTCATGTGGTGTCGCACTTTGGTTTTGTGCGACACTACCTAGGCTCTTAATGCACGCATCCTTGAACGTAGCAGGACCGCACAATGTATTCACCGTTTTCATTGAAGACGACAAATTCTCATCGTTGTTACCTCCATTGTTGTGATTATCACTCTTTCCTTTGTGAACTGCTGCAACAACTCCTATTACAACCCCTACAACCAAAATAATGGATATCACTGATACTACCACCTTTCCCCCCATTTTCTCTCTTTTTATACTTATTCAACTTTTTCTTTTTTATTTTTATTTTTATGATCAGTGTATATAAAACTGATTTATTAATTCATATAACAAAGAACTAGAGAAATGAGAGTTCTTTTGCCCCTCTATCTCTCTCGACTCCGTGTTTATTTTGTAATTATTTATTTTATATGAAACTTAAAAATATTTTTATGCAATCTAAGTTTTTATATTGGTAAATTTTCTAGGAATAAGAAATAGATTACTTAATTTGAATATCCCTTGATTATCTCTCATCCTATGTTTTTCCTAACCTCAAACAAAAAATTTGCTACTATTACATTATTCATACGTGGTTCACCATTTTTAGTGCTATTTTTTTTGTTAAAGAATTATCCATTTACCTTGAGTTGCGGAGAGTTTTTTTTTGTTAGAAGTTAGAACATCTTATTTTGTATTATAAGAATATTTTCAATTTTCATAGCTTATTATCATTGAATAAAGGGGAATATATAATTATAAATAAATACATAAACGTATATAAAACCAATACCAATGGCATCCCCTTGGACTCTTTAAGTTCTAACTTGATCAAATCCATTGAAATCAACTATGATCAAACTCGATAAAAAAACACTCGCAAATAAAAATGAAACAGCTTGTTAAGAAATTTACGTAAATATAAGAATTAAAATTTTGAATCGACCCATAATATCGTACTCAAAACCCACAAGAATTCTACCATTCTTTTGATCTCTATTGACGGAGAGGGATATTGAGTTTGCTCAAGGGGTAATCGATGAATATTTGAAATGACATTACTAGTTCTAATTCATATTTTTTATTTACCAACACTCACTAAAATACTTCCGAGTTCCGACCAATAATATTGACATAAAAAATATCGGTTACAATTTCACATTATGGTATTCAATATTTTTATTTCGGATGAAACTTAGTTAACAATCTACGACCGTCTAATAAGGGTAAATTTTTCACGTGTCGATGTTAGAACGTTTCAAGACGAACAAGTCCCCAGTCTCGAAGTAAGTTGAAGGCAGTGTATGAAGAACTCCCGAGAATCCCTATTAGTGTCGATTTCTCACGATGATCAAGTGCGGTTCATGTTCGAAATTGTTTGGATGAAGACTTTAGCAGTATGAATAAATAAAAAAGTAGTCTTAATCCGAGAGTACTTGAAGAAAAAGGGCTTATAAGAGTTACATATCCATCAGATACAGTCATTAGTCATTACTAGTTTACTAACCATAATGCTCTCTGTTCTAGCACTGACTTCTAGTACTGGAGTTTCAACTACATAATACAAATACAAATACAAATACAAATACACATTACAAAATATAAATTACAGATACAAAAGGCCTCTTAACGTTCGATGGAAGATCAACTGGAGCCGTAATTAAGCAATTCCCATCGGAAGGGTTGGAAAAGACAGACGACGTTAGGCATGCTCTTGAAAAGAAGAGCCACACACACGCACACTGCCGCGATACCAACCATCGACAGCATTAGAGGCCTGTACGCTAGAGATGTCTTTGTACTTCTTCCGTAATACGCCAACATCTTTTTATGATCACACATCTTGCAGTTCTGATTCAAGGCAAACGATGCACTTCTTCCAATCTCGAAGCTCACTGCCCCATCATGCTTCGGAGCAGCAACCGATGGTTCTCCAGGGATATCGAGCACCACATGCCCTGATGCTGAATTACGGGGCATTTTCCTCTGGACGACATGTATGTAAGAGTAGTGCCCCCGTAGACGAGCATAATCCTCGGGTGTAGCCCCTGTGCTATCCCGAGAATTCTTCCATGTGTCGATTCCAATCTAAACAAAACCGAACACATTAAGTGCGAAATCATTATAGATAGAAATTATGAACCGTCGGTAATTTTTAAAAAAGATAGAAGAATTTTGCATCGCACCTTTCCAGGGTCATCTATTAGAGCATCGAGTACATCTTCGGAGCCATCTCGGCCAGCTGCAACATGAAGTGGTGTCAAACCGCCAGGTCCTTGAGCATCTGGCCGAAACAAAAACTTCCCTTGGCTACTATCGGCAACTGACGTGAATTCTTCAGACAAAGTCGCAGGAACATATCGCAAAAGCAGCTCCACCATTGACCTAGAATTTCTACGGACGGCTCGGTGAAGTAGACCCATTTCTGACAACGCAACCTTAAGAGACGGGTGTTCCCCTGATCCCACAGTTCCAGCAACCAAAACGTCCAAAAGTTTCTTAACAACAGCACACCAATCATGGTCCATGGAGAAGTCCATGAGCCATTTATACCGTCTAAAAGAAAATACGACAGTGCTAGGATCTAGGTCTGCCAACCTAGATTTCATGTGGCTTCTATGAAGAAGCCAGCCCATCTCGTGTATGAAATCCATGGCCTGACGCCAGGATTCTATGTTCTTATTTGCTTCGTATGCATCTTGATCGGAATTTTTCAGTTCGAGCACACTCTCCAGTGTCCGAATTTCGGAGCAAACATCCTTTTCTGCAACTATGAAAGGAAAGAAACTGCTGCTGAGGCCGAGATCTTCAACCTATTTCCAAAAATCAAGATATGTGTTATCTCTAAAAAGCGAGTTTCTCGAAGAGCTTCTAATCGTAGAAAGCATCAAGAGTTTATGAATAAAGACATGTTTTAAGATTACCACATTGCCATTGAATATACACGGTAGATTTTCTGATCAAATACATAACTGGACAGATCAACTTGTGCCACTATATTAGTACATTATCATGCCAATATGACAAATAAGGCTAAACCTATCGGCTATCACCCTCTTCCTTTCTTATCAGAACTCTTCACTTTATATCAAGAACCCGTGACCAACCCTTGACACTCGGATGACCAATCATGATATACAATAGTAAAAGATAAAAAGATCTCATCATCATTATCATCGTATCCAGTGTATCCTGCCCATAGGAAACTATGATCAGGATCTAAAGAGGTAAGGAAGGCAGCAACCGATACCCATAAAAGAGGATGCGGCCAATAGTCCCTCGACACAAAAAAGATCCTCAGAAAGAGAGTTTCCTGCAATGATTCAGTAACAAGAACATATAATACCTCGATAAACCCTCTACCGGTTACGTTGGGGAAAGAGCAGGAGAAATTAGCATGCTCAGTATCACCCTCCTCGGAAAAATCATCATCCCTTTGTTCCTCGTATACTTCTTGATCAAGATATTTCCCTTCTATAGCACAGAGTAATCTGCAAAAAAAGATGGGAGGTGACCTTTGTATCTCTCTTTTTATGGAGTAAATATCGTAATTGAAACTAGCAGTTGCAAGAACAGATAGGAGCCACAAATTTCAGCACCAAATACCTTGTTGTAGAGTGTGAAAGATTGAAACCTCTAACTTCAAAATGAGCTCGTTCATCCATAGAGACGGCTATAGGCATGACACTCAATATTCGGCTGCAACTATTATTTTCAAGAGACACCGATGTATCCAGGACAACCTGACCTGCAGGACATGAGGCGTGCTTGAAAATATGATAATAGAAGGACAGCCCAAGCTAAAGAGAAATTGAATATTACAACTAACCATTGTGAACAAAAGCTATTTGATTTTGCACTCGTACATAAACCCATCCAGTTCTCCAAAATGCGTCATCAGTTATGTCAAAGAGATGAGTTAAACGGGATGAAAGATCAGAGCAGAGCTAGCCAAAGGAGTCAAATGAAAAATGTTAACGTCATTAACCAATAGAATCATTAGATCAACTTAGGTGCAACAATAACAGCGTACCTCTTCCCATGAGGACTGGGTCAACCGAAGATAAATTGTTAGAATTATACAGCCAGGTCTGATGTAGCTCTCTATATCAGTAGGACTATGTGCAAGCCAGTCAAGGATCTACAAAAATTCCAAGCTTAAAATAATAGCATCATCTACAAAAAGGATAGAATATCACAACTTAAAAAATCCTTATTACCTGCCCCCGCAGAACAATAGGGAAGTCACTTGGTTCTTTACCGAATAGCTTGAAAACAATCCGATCAGTACGACTCTGAAACGTTAAGGAATGAAAGACATATTTTAGTTTTGACAAATTCTTTAATAAGACCGTCTCACAGTGAGAATGCTTGATATGGGCTGACCCAATTCTAATTTATTAAAAAAGTTCAAAATAAAGTTTAGATGTAGTTTAAAATTTTTTTTTAATATAAATGATTTGGGCTGCTTGTATGGCCTCGTCTCACGGTGAGACAGTCTCATACAAGTACATGCTTCATTTCACAAGCTATTGACCAAAACTTAACCTTGCAATGCTAAAAAATTAGCATAGTATAAAACCAAGGTACTAAACTCCGTAACTATACTCAGGCAATTCAGCAAGAATCAAACTTATCACTAGATTGAAGATGAGTTTCCTAACATTAAGAAACGCTACGTACCGAAGCTTCTCCACTTGAACTAGAAGGTGACAGGGCTGAAGCTGAATCGGAATTTCCGCTAGTCTGTGGTGGACTTGACTGATGTGAATCTTGCCTAGCCCATAACGGAAAATCTACTGAACCAGTTGCAAAGTTTCCATTAACAGGCGACCTTTCCAAATCTTCTATACCATCATCTGAATCGACATATACGTCATTCAGGTCAAAATTGTTCAACTTCATTCTCCCTTCTGTAGAGTAACCGGGCGGGCTATCTTTTATAGGAAACAAACTTCCAGCCTGCATATCGACACCCCTGCTATCAGCTGCATATACTCCCTTTCCTGGAATCTCGGAATCAGGCAGGGGAACATGTTGATCAATGACTCTAGGAGGATTCCGGTTATCATTTGACAGAAAAGCTGACATCTTTTTTGAACGTCCATTATCATTGGCTATACCGCCATTTAGCAGCATCTGTGACTCGGGTTGGAGCCCAGATAAGCCCTGCCCTATGTGTAGCGAAGGGTTGGCGAGGCCTCTCAAAAGCTGAACAACGAGATCTTGATCAGTTGCTTGGTCCGGTCTATTGTTAGCTGCAACAAACATTGTCTTGCCATTAAAACATGCCTTCATAGGAAATTAAAACAATATTTATAGTTGATAGATTATATGCGCATAGAAAACTCGTCCAATGATCAAACGAGCTACAACATGTAAAAGATAAAAGTGAAAAACGGAAATTATAACTCAAGGTGAGATGCATAGGAAATTAAAACAACCACCATTTGTAAGTAGTGAGATGCATACCATGCATGTCAGAGAGTATTTTCAGTAAGCTCATCAAGAGAACACTACTAGTTTGCTCATCGTTTACGGAACTTCCCTGGACAGCAGTCTCAGGTTGTGTTTTCCTCCGTCGTTTATTATGACCAGCCAAACGCCGTCTACAGCTTCGCTTGCCTTCATCAAATTCCTGAAGGACATGAAACCTGCCAAAGAAGCATCAAAGTTCAAAACATAGCACAACATTAATGATATAGTTTAGCCATCAACTTAAACTTTTGGTTGAGTTGATTCCTTTATATAGTATCAAAAGCCAACGTAACACCAAAGTCACGAGTTAGAATCACATGATAGATTATATAACATTTTCTAGGGCTTCAACCAAAAGCTTAAGCTGATGGTTGAAGACCAAAAGTTTTACATTTTCTATCAAATCAATTAGATGCTTATAATCAAATCTCATTGCAAAGAAACTATCATGATCACAAATCATTAAAGACAGACCTACTACACTGTTGGCAAAACCGCTGCATAACATTCGCCACAAGCGCTTGGCTAGCTTTAGAATGCACCTCGCAAACCTTGTGACGCCTGTGATAATCTTTAGCCTTGCTAAGATCAACCCCACAATCCTCAACCTGGCAAATAGCTCGATTCGAAGAACCCCCGGTCACCTTAGCTTTTTTCCCACTAGTACCCTCCCAATTTACCCCTTCCCTTTCTCTATCAATGGCAGGGTTGCAATTTCCACCAAGCTTTAAGGTCAAAGAACCAGATTCCCCCAAACCATCCTCTTCAACAACAATAACCCTCCTTTTCCTCTCCAACTCTCTCCTTCCATCATCAATACCATACTGAACACCATCAGAACACGAAGAGGAGCAATTCGACGAATTCCCAGCTAGAACAGGCATAAATTGCTGACCTTGAAAATTTGTGGGTATAGAATCGGAAGGTCTAGCAATAAAAAGATCACCATCCCATTTCCAATCATTCAAATCCCATTCTAAACCCCTTTTTCCCATAACCCTCAATTCAGAGGGATCTATAGAATGAAAACGGTGAGCTTGTTCCATCAAATCACTCTCAAATCTCAATTCAAACAGAAAAATTACAATAAAAATCCTTCTATATATGTATATATTCACCTATTCAGAAACTTCTGTACTTCTATATCAATAATTTCTACTTAATAATCACAGAAAGACTCAAACTTTACTTAAAAAACACCAAATAATAAATACCCAAAACCCAAAAACAGATCAAAGATGAATGATTTACAAAAAAAAAAAGTGGGTAAAGTACAAAAACTAATTAAGAGTAGAAAGGGTTAAGTTAATCAGCCTCAGTTCTTCCCCAAAAGTACAGCAAAGCACCCATAACAATAGCAATAATTAATAACAGCCCACATGCCAATCAGCACCAATCTCGGAATAAGAACACAACACAGCTCCTTCATAGAAAAGTAAAAATTTCAATTCTAAAATCAAAAATTAAACACCCCCCCCCCCCCCCCCCCCCCACCAAATTAAATGTTCTTACTGTATACAAAAATGAAAATTAAATCCCAAAATCGAAAAATTAAAAGTAGAAACAAATCAAACCTGAGGAGAAGTTGGGTATAAGATGAAGATGGGAATGTATGAACAAGTTAAGTAAAGAAATGGGAGGAGAGAGAAAATTGTTGGAGATGGGAAGGACGAAAGGTTCGGAAGAGAAAGGTGGGTGATGCTATTTTTCATTTAATTTTATTGGGTTTTTAATAATTTTATGAAGTGCTATGAATTTAGATGAGATGGTGTAAATTATTGTTGGTCTTTGTACGACTGGTAGTAACAGAATTACAGAAAAAAGTTGTCAAAAAGAGAACAAAATGATCAAGTATAGTTAGAGGAACTACTCGTTGTCTAAATCATTTGATTTAAGGTTTAATCTTTTCACATTGTTTTCCAGCTTCTTAAATCTCGTTTCACAGGGTTGCCATTCCTTTTAATGAAATAACGAAAATGCTTTTAAATTTATTTTTAATTATAAAATAAAAAAATATTATTATTAAACTAAAATTTTTAATAATAATTAAATTTAAAAAATAAATATTAGAAAACATAGATTTAGTCGCAGGTTTTGTATGACTCGACCTATGTTAAGTCGTATGTTTTGCACAACTGGGTCCAATTTATTTATATTTTTACTTCATTAAATTTTTAATTTTAGCTTGGTTGAACATGTATTACTAAGAAGAGGAGTAGAAGAGAAGAAAAAGTGTGTATGTAAAAAATTTGTGCTAAAATTTGATACATGTTTATTCTTTTGGCTATAACTTTTGATTGGGAAAATTACATTAATGCAAGGTTTGCGGCATTAGAAACTAGACTTCAAAAGCTTTCTAACTATATATTATAAGCTCAATTCCGACAACCGAGAGGAAAAATGACGTGTTTAAAGTTTGCTTATACAAATAAATGGATTCCATAAATTAATTATACGAAAACAGTCTCAAAAAATAAATTGATTTTATAAGAATAATTGTAAAACGTTTCATTTAGTGATGATCTATAAAGTATATAACCGATATAGGAGTAAAAGTTTGACAAATATTGTATTCATTATCGTGATCACAACTTCCTGTAATTAGGTTCTGGGGAGAGAAGAACAACTATTGTTCATACTCATAGAGGAGAGTGCGGTCAAAGAGTCTCTCGGTTTGAAAAAAGTCTTTAAAGAGAGAGAAACCTGCAACTTACAAATAAAATAAATAAAATACGTACAAATATTGTATTAAGTCAGGTAAATAATCAGATGTATTACTCCTTCCGTTTCTTTTTATTTGTCCACTTTAAGTTTGTGCTGAAATTTAATACATGTTCATTCTTTTGATTATAACTTCTGATTGGGAAAATTACATTAATGCAAGGTTTGCGGCATTAGAAACTAGACTTCAAAAACTTTCTAACGATATATTATATGCTTAATTCCGACAAATAAGGGTAGAAATAACGACCATTAAAAATTTATTTTTACGATTAAACAGACTCAAACGCACAAAATAACTATATGAACTTGTCACAAAGTAAGTCATTGTTTCATTTAGTGATGATCTGATCTATAAAGTATAGTGATAACCGATATAGGAGTAAAAGTTTTACAAATATATTGTATTAGTAGTATTATATTTCCAACTTTTATACTGAGCGTTCACATTTGTTACAAAATTAAAGTCAACCTTTTATGTTGGAGTCAAGATTAAGGAGAATTTCTAAATATGTGCCGAGTAATTGAAGTTAATTTTTGATATACGATGAAAATCATATTCTTATTAAATTATTTTTTTTATTGAAATAGTATAAGGGAGCATTAAATCTTATTTCAATTAAATATTAAGTATCATTTTTATAAATTTGATTTTTATTTATTCTTTCTTTTGTCATATATAAATTTGGTTATAATTTATAAGTAATGACACTGCATGACTTTAATCTCATTTAATTTAATTTGCACTTTATTTTTATTTTGAATTGTTCCGTTAGCATTGTATTATTTTCTTTTTTAGTAATGATCTACTTCAATCATTTTATAATTTATTTTTTCACAAGTTTCATTTTAATGCATTAATTATCATTTAGAGAAGTAATCTTAAGTGATAAAAAAAAAAAAAAGTTTTCACATTTTGGTTAAAAGGCGAACTTTACATATCTATTGACCTATTTCACCGGATATGGATGAGGCCATGTCACAATAGTTCACTCTATTGAACAAGCTTCAAGCCACTGAATAGATCACTAGTAGTTCTACACAAAGATCAAAAATAGGCATTCATTAACAATTAGGGTTTCCACTATCAATCGTTTGAAGAATATCATTAATTTTTCTTATATCTATTCTTAAATCAAAGACAAATTAAAATTTTATGTCAGAATTAAATCTTAAATATAAATAAATAGAAACATTATTTATGATCACAATTAGGATTGTTAAAAAAACTTTAATCCATCCGACCCGATTTGTTAACCCGCAACAAAAATAGCGGGTTAATTTAAAAAAAATGCATTAGTAGAGTTGAGTCTTAGGAGGCTATAGACAAAAACTTAAAAGTAAACACGGAAATTAATAAATAAATAATTGGAGTGGGGCCAGGAGAAGGAGAATGGGACCACATCCATCACAGGTTGTCTCTTGCACCTTACGAATCCACCTCCTTGTTTGATGTTTGTCTCCCTTTTTATTAGGAGTACTACCATTACCCTCTTTCATTTCTTATCTTCTCTATATCATGTGCTCTCTCTTTTTCTTTTTTTAATTTTTATTTTACTACATTCAATTAATTTTATCTTCCATTTCTCATTGGCTTGCCTATTGTTATCCCTATTCACTGCTATCTGGCTTACATGGGTGATGATTCGACAATTCTATGATTAATTTGTTATTTAATTTGAATATTAAGATATATATTTGAAATAAAATTTTTAATATTAGATATCGTTCAGATATTATTAATCTGAGATTTAAATAGTAAGATATCGGATATTTAATATTATTTTAAATATGATAGGATATTCGTAGATGTTGTACTCATTGCATATAACAAAATTTTAAAATTCTCTTATTTTTTAAGACTTAACTTTATAGTTACTTGTCTTCCAATTAGTTTGACTCACTTTCCGCGATATACTTATTTAAGTTTTGATTGTGATTACTTATAGTGAATATTGTGATTGTATATAATATTAACATGATATTAGACTTGTTTCCATAGTTGATTAGCGTGGTTCTTCTAGGTTTAGTCTCTGGTCTCTTTGTATTTATAGGAGCATTGTTCATGTAATAAGAACATACAGAAATACAGAAAGCTTACTCCACCATTGTTGAATCTTGTCACGAAGGTCTTATGAGGTACTACCAGAAAGTAAGAATGGGTTCATCCCATGCCTTATATCAATATACAGTTTCATCTTTCATTCAAGCTTTCCTACCTTTTTCATTTATGAAAATAGCAAAAATAACAACTATTAATTTTTAATTAAGGGCTTAAAAACCTGTTTTCCCAACAATTCTATTTTATTCAATTTAGTTGAACACATTATTTAATTTTAAGAACTCTAAATCATAATATTTTCACCGAATTAGCTTCATTTTATTTTAAAATTAAATTAAATTATATTAGATTCAGAAAAACATAACCATTAGTATAATATTAAAAATAATGACTTGCTAGTCATTACAAAATAACGTGAAAATAGTCTCGGACAATGATCAAGTGACGGAGCATTTTTCTGATGTCAGCTCGTCACAAAAATAAACTAGTGAGTGATGACCGCCCAATCTTATGGCCACTTTTTTTCAAATATACTTCCTCCGTTTCATAATATCCGCTATATTTTCTATTTTTGACAATTTCATATTACTTGCTACATTTTCTTTTTTAGTAATAAAACAATCATTTAAAGTTCTATCTATCCTTATTTTTATCCTACTCTATACTCTATACTTTATAATAAAATACTATACTATACTCTATAAAATAACCTAACAATCTAATTTTTCTTTTTCTTTTTCAATAACAATAATAAAATACTATACTCTATAAAGTAAACAATCAGCTACAATGTAGGTCAATCACTTTTCTTAATACCCGTGCCCATGCAAATATAGCCACTAAAACGGAACGGAGGAAGTATAATTGTATTAGTCTTTATTATCATTTACTATCATTTGTTTACTTATTAGAAGTATTATTATGATATTATTTATATGTATCGACTAATAATTGTATTATTAGTACGTCCATTGATATTATTTGCATGGAAGGTGGGGGATTTTAAGGTTCCAAAACTTTTTAATTGGATCATCTTATAAAAATCATTCATATGAGAGTATGCTCCCAAAAGACTCTATTTTAGACCCAACCTGTCATATGCTTTGGCTGTTTTGAGGTTGGGGACAAGCCAAGCCATCATACTATAAAGCTTGCTAAATATTTTATTGAACTATAAACTAATATATTTGTCTCTCTACTTGTGAAAATGCACCACTTATTTTTTAGGTGAAAATTTTTTCTTGAAAAATTAAATTGCAAAAATAAATAGATAATATAAATTAATATGTGATTGAGATGAAATGAAAATATATTTGCGGATGAAATTTAAATAAAAAATGTTATATTATTATCAAAAAGAAAAAAAATATATAAAATCAGTAAAAGATACTAAAATTAATACTAGTAGTTTAAATCGAGGAGGTTTAAAGAGTAATAGACAAATTAAAATTATTAGTCAAGCAAGACCATGTTGTCTCACACATGTATTTTCTACATATTAGAAGTATAATGTGAATTTGGTCAAATAATATAATCTTTTCTTTGATTTTTTTAACTCTAATAAATAGGCTACTGTTAGGGGTTATGTTCTTTATCATTATTATTATTATTTTTATTATTATTATTATTCATATATATATATATATATATATATATATATATATATATATATATATATATATATATTCCACATGTACTGTTTGATCATTTGTCTCAGATCATGTTACGTGAGATCTTTGTTCAACTTCTTAACAATCTATTGTGGGCCATAAAAGGAACATTACTTGTTGTTGTTCTTTGTTATTTATGAAAAATGTTTTGATTTTTGTTATAACAATATAATGAAAACTAATAGTTAATAATTAGTATTGATTAAAAAGAAACATGGGCGGCTTATAAATTATTGTAATACACTAGATTCGTAGAACTTATGATCTTTCTATTATTGTTATATAATGGAAACTGGTTTCTTATGTAAAAACAATGTTTGAAACAAGAAGCAAAGACCAGGCATATATTCTAACAAGAACGGTTTTCCATTTGCTCCCATTCAAAACTCAAATATGGAGATCGAAGATTGAAGAACAACAACCAAGTAATAGAAATGAAAATTAAAATGCAATATTTTATTATAATATATCTAAAGATCAACAAAATATTTGTCTTTTGACATTAATAATATTTTATTATTTAACGCTATTTAATGAATCCCAGGCAAACAGATATATTACAGATTAACCAATTCAGGTAAACTTGATAAATGCTTGTATTGAATTTATGTTTTAGCAGTATATAATTATGAATTTAGTACAATCCTACTAAAACTAGTTGTCAATTAATTTTTTAATCATTTTAGGCCGAGTCATGAAGTAATAAGTTTACCTATTTTTTATTGAACACGTAATTTTTATATAAAACTATAATTTTAAATTTTCATTCAATTAGAGGCACAAATATACTTGGGTGGTTAAATTATCAAATTCAAATGTAGCTTTAAGTAAATTAACTGATTGAGACAATTTGTTATTATTTTATTATTTGGCAAACTGCTTTAACAGCCTATTTAACATCAATTAATTAATTAAATCGAATCAAGCAATTAAATCGGCTATCGGCTATAATTGAGCAAAGCCCAATCAAAGTCTGACACAAAAATGATTGGGCCGATTCAGTTTTTTTTTTGTTAGCGTTTATTTTGAAGAAAAACCAAGATTAGGAAATACAACTCGTGTGGTATTCTTCAACAGTTCGTTTCTCGCAGGATCAGAATTTCAGAAACCTCCATTGTTCCATCTTCATACTCCGTTTCCTCGTGGCGAATTCAATCTTTGTTAATCAACAATGGCGGTCTCCAATTACCACTTAACAGCCTCATCTTCTCTCTCTTCTTCTTCTTCATCTCTCTTTGCTCGTTCGAAATTAGTTTCATCAAGGTTTGTTTTAGGAATCAATGTTGCATTTTGTTTGATTTTACTCTCAATTCGTACATTTTTGTAGTGAAGAATTGATTGTGTTGATTTCAGAGTTCAAATTGTTGCTGTTAAAGTTAAGAATGCTGGAGTTGTCAAATGTGTTGCGACTCCTCCTGCTGAACAGGCTGGTATTGTTCATCTTTTCTTCACTTCCTGTTGTTAAATTTTTTATCTGATGAAGTTTAAGCAATGTACCTCTCAGTACTGATGAATATGTTACATTTTGGCAAATTGGATTCTTTAAGGAATGGTTGGATTGTTGGGATAACAAGACAACAAATTCAAGAGTGTAGATGATATTAAAAGATAAAAAATGTGTGGAGCTGTGGATGCTATTAAATGAAATGTAGCAAAATTAGTTACATGCCAATTTGAAAATGCAGCAAACTAGATGGATGGAGGGAGTATTGTTATTAGACTGTATTTTGAAGTATCTTATTGACGTATTGGTTTGAACATTTATTGAAGCTTACACAACTAAGGTCTCACGAAATTCCAATATGGTGAAGCTTCAAGCTGGTTATCTCTTCCCCGAGGTCTGCTTTTACTACTCCTTCTGTTTTGATGTCCATGACACTTTTAAAACGAATTGCTAAACGGATTGCATTCGTCCGGACATGCCTATTGTCACCAATGTACTCATAGTTCGTGCTTTTTTAATAATATATGTAATATATAGTAAATATGTATTATATGCGTTATGCATTAATCCTGTTAAGGTCTTCTTATCTTTTTTGTTTTCTGCACCTGTGTTGACACAATTTAATTTTTCGTTTTTGACACGAACCTATTATTAGGTCTATTATTTATTTGCCCTTCAATTGTACAAAAAAAATTTATCTTGTGAATTCTTTCACCGGAAGTCAGATTGCCAGAAGAAGAGCAGCACATATGGCAAAATATCCAGATGCTCAAGTGATAAGCCTTGGAATTGGTGACACTACTGGGCCCATTCCTGACATCATAACATCAGCAATGGCTAAGGTGTGATTCCCTACTTAGTACTTCGAAAAGCATTTTACATGTTTGGAAATTGCAATTGAAGCCTATTATATATTGGATATTTTGCAATTTTTGCTGCTATGGTTTCCATCTCTTATACCAAATTTTTCGTTCATGAGGATGCTTCATTATTGATCTCTTGGCTTCTTAAGTGTTGTAACTCTATGATTGCTCTGAACAATGCGGAAATAGTTAACTGTTAAACAATTTTGTTGTTGGTTGTAGTCTGATGCTCCTTCAGAATATGCTATCCTACATGTGCCTCATATCAGCTAATCTTAGACATATGTTAAATGCATGGTTTAAATGTTTTCATATTCTTGTTAATTCTTCTTTTTCCATTTCCCATAATAATAAATGAGAAGTACCTAGAATTTATATATAGAGATTTTGGCTTTTCTCTTTTTAACTTTGTTTTTTGTTTGCACAAAACTTGTAGAGAGCACATGATTTATCGATACTAGAAGATTATAGTGGCTATGGAGCTGAACAAAGTGAAAAGGTATGTGGTATGCCACGTGCTATATTGTGTTCCTTGCTTTGCTTTCTTTTAGCGCTCTTGTTACTTCTGTGTGCCGTATGTAAAGTATTTTTACTTGACATATATGTTGGATACATACTATATTGTAAATTTAATCTTCCCTTATTCTGTGGGGTTGCTTTGTGCACAGGGATTCTTTTTTTAACCATATTAGTTTGAATTGATGTTGTCCTTCGTAAGCAAATGGCCTTTGGCGTGATGTTCTAATAGTTCACCTACAGAGTTAAAATTAATATCTCAATGGACCTTGTGAGTTTGCATTGATGTTCCTTCGTAAGCAGATGGCCTTTACTATACTATGTTGAATTTTTCATGAATATGTACCTTGGTGTCCACATTGATGTTTTCATGGTGCAATGCTCTTGATTTTATGGCTATTGTGGTACTTTGGTCAAATTCAAATGCATACATTTCTAAAGTTGGGTTTTTGTAGAGCTACTTTATCTGGAAGATTATAATAAACTTGGAAATATATAAAATATTTCTTACTATCTGTGTGTGTTTGTGTATACTCCTTTATCTCTTTGAAGTTTGAATTTGCTCCCGCACCTTTAGGGATGTGTGAGCCATTGGTAAGGAGTGAGGGATACTAAGGAACTTAGGGAAGTGACATGTGTTGTGTTGTCTTGTTGGTGAGGTGCTAACAAGTTCTTGGTGTTTGATATGGTACCAGGAGTCCAGGACTCAGGAAATGGAACTGATTTAACAGCATTGAGGGTGGTAAAAGATGTATCACTATTTTGTCTTCTTGATAGTTATGTTGGATGTTGGATTTGATTTCATTTTTCATCGTTCTAATTTATATTCTCCCAAAACTTCTGGACTTCCATGTTATTTGATGATGTATTGTTGAAAGCTCTCGATATTGTTGGCTTTCAGATGTGTGGAATATCAAACATGCATACAAATGCTTAGATTATTTTCATTTATTTAATATTTCTGCAAGTTGAACTTCTATTCGTACTATACTGTGGAGACTTTACTATTGTACATTTCATTAGTACGTTACAATTATCATGTAATCAACTACGTTTCTTTATGTCAATGTTTTGAGAGACAAATGATTGTGCATCTTTTGAAGAATTTAGATCATATAGGAATGTCCCAATTTTGCATAGTATTATTGTTCCCTTTTTTAATATTTCTATTTCTCATCTGTAACTTGACCAATTATGGTTATGGATGTAGAAAGTAAGAGCTGCAATCGCTTCAACATTTTATGGGAACCTCGGCATTGTAGAAGGTGATATATTTGTCTCAGATGGAGCCAAGTGTGACATTGCTCAGCTTCAGGTTGGTTTTGATAATTTATTCATGAAATTGAATCACGACAAGATCTGAGATTTATGTATCTTGTTCAATAATTTCCCACTCTCTTTTTCTATGTCTAATTTCAACTTGGTCAATTTTCATATCTTAATGCACTGCTAGCACATGGATTAAATTGTCTGTGTAGCTATGTTCTCTCCCAGTCCTTTGTTCATAAGATTGATATTCAGTTATGTTTTTGTTTATGTTAGATGCTTTCTGGATCAGATGTCACAATGGCTGTGCAAGATCCATCCTACCCGGTATGTGTCGCTTTGGTCTAGCGTTATTATATTACTTTATATACCCTGTTTGGACTAATCTTTATACCTCATATAACCATTTAGCAATTGTTTCCTTCCACCTTCTGGAAAAATAAGCATTTTAAAAACATCATTGATTTCAAACCAAAATGACCATTAGTTTTTAATGAAATTGCGAATTTTCCTTTTTTGTTTTTAAGTAAACATTCCCAAGTTGATGTACTTTGTAAAATTTTTACAATTGGGAGTTAATGACCCTATGAATGTGTTATTGTGTTTGCACTTTAAAATGATAAAACTTGCAAGGTTATTTTTACACTTTATAGAAAGTATATATGCTCAACAGATTAGTGCCCAATCCTCCTACTTGAAGAGTATTCCTGTGGATTTTTTTTACTTAAAATGGCTCATTAAATCATGTATACTTCTTATTTTTGTGAAGTTGCACTTGACGTTTTCTACCAAGGGTCAATTCAAACAACCTCTTTGTTAGTCTTCTCATGTACAAGGATTAAGGTTGTGTACAACCGAGAACCGACCCTCTCAAACCCCACCTAGGCTGGAAACAATGTAATGGCTTTGGGCTAATGAAATGTTGTTGATTGGGAATTAATGTGTGAGAAGTAGTGGTGAGTTGAGAATATATTTTTCGGTCATTAGATTAATTTACCCCAAGAAGACAACAGATTGAGAATAACCAAAATTGTAAAGGTGACTGATACTTGGAGATAGGAGTATTTTATTAGTTCATAGCTTTAATAGAACTTCAATTATCTTACTTGGAGATAGAAGGAGTAATTTTCTTTGTTCATAGCTTTAATATAACTTCAATATCTAAGTAATTTTTTTCATGTGCAGGCATATGTAGATTCAAGTGTTATAATGGGCCAGACTGGACAATATCAGAAGGATTCTGAAAAGTATGGTAAAATTGAGTACATGAGGTGTATTCCAGAAAATGGTTTCTTTCCAGATTTGTCTACTGTTGGCAAGACAGACATTATTTTTTTCTGTTCACCAAACAATCCTACTGGTGCTGCTGCAACTAGGGAGCAACTAACCAAATTTGTATAATTTGCTAAGGACAATGGGTCAATCATTGTCTATGATTCTGCATATGCAATGTATATTTCAGATGACAGGCCACGCTCAATTTTTGAAATTCCTGGTGCCAAGGAGGTAATGTCGCTTTGTCTTTTGAAGTTCATTGAAGTTGATATTTGGATATTAGTGTAGCATTACAGTGATTTACTCTACTGGTTTATAATTTTATGTAAATTGGTCATGATTCTGGTTGAGTACTTGAGTAGCTCCATAAATATTGTTAGTTAGGGTAGTTAGCGGATAATGTTGGAAAGACATCAAAGGCTGTCATTGACATACAAAAGGAGGGCCAAGGACATAAGCAGGTACATTTAATTTGAACTTGTATGAGGGTTAAGGAATAACCAAATAAGCGAACTACTGAAATAGGAAAGCTGATAATTGAAATAAAATGGGTGGCACACATGTATGATTTTGCATTGTTGAACCAAATACTCCACTTGCTTTGGGGCATGTCTCAGCTATCAAATTAAATGGATAATTCTTTGAGTTGTTTGGCTTGAGTCTCTTGCTCTACTCTATGCTTGGGTTCATTCTTTGAGGTTGAGAGTACACGTCTACAATTTTAAATTCAATAAATTTAAAATGTTGTAAATGGGAATATAAATCAGAGCTTGGGTTTGCTTCTGTGTAAATTTTGAACTTTGGGGTATTTCTAATTAGCGTCTTTTTGAATGACTGTAGATTTTGCTTATAGTCCTTATACCTTTGAATTGATCACCAACATTAGCCAAGTACCTTTATCTACGGTTCATGCTCAAGTCGCTTTACCTTGTCATTGTAGTTATTTTTCCTTTACTGGTCTACTTTGTAATTTCTATGATTAGGGTTGCACAAAGCTTATAAGAACTTTAATATATTGGGTTCCTGATTTTTGTAGGTTGCTATTGAGACAACATCGTTTTCCATGTATGCTGGATTCACTGGTGTTCGTCTTGGCTGGACTGTTGTGCCTAAAGAGCTTTTATTTTCAGATGGATTTCCTGTTGCAAAGGACTTCAATCGCATTGTATGCACTTGCTTCAATAGTGCTTCGAACATATCTCAAGCTGGTGGTCTAGCTTGCCTTTCCCCTGAAGGCCTTGAGGTCAGTTTCTTTTCAGTGTACAAGTAGAGGTTCATGTTCTTTTAAATAGTCTTGTGTTATCTTGAAATCTTTATTCTTTGCTTTGCTTATAGTGGTTTATTAAGATTGAATTACTCTAGCCGCTTGTTTCTCTTCTTGACAACTCCTTTTGTTTGATAATGGTTTGCATTTGACAAATTGGAAATTATACTCCCTCCTCAGCACAAGTGCCCTTTACTTTTGCACAAATTCAAAGAAATTATACTCCTTTTGTTTTTTAAAACCGGAGAATCGTGTAGGTCTCAAACAAATGTGAACCACAAATTGCTTTATAAATAGAAAAATGGGATACTTGTGCTGAAATGGAGGGAGTATAATGCAACTTGCTAGTAGTTGTAGGAATTTTGAAGAATTAGTGAACAAAGCTCTGCGGGCTTATAAATTCACAAAAAATTGTGAGAATCATGGCTAACTGTCCACATACACTACACGTATATACACGTTATTTCATACGCATAAAGTGTCTTCATTGCTTAATTTCATCGTCACCCTTTCTTCGTTGCAAAACTCAAAAATTCATGATCAAACATTTTACAGGCAATGAAGCAAGTCATTGGTTTCTACAAAGAAAATACCAACATAATAGTGGATACATTCAAGTCCCTAGGTTTTAATGTATATGGAGGGACAAATGCACCATATGTGTGGGTGCACTTTCCTGGCCGAAGCTCTTGGGATGTTTTCAGTGAGATTCCTGAAAAAACTCACGTGGTTACCACACCTGGTAGTGGTTTCGGTCCTGGAGGTGAAGGTTTTGTTCGAGTTAGTGCCTTCGGTCACAGAAAATATTCTAGAAGCCTGTAGAAGATTCAAGTAGCTGTACAAGTGATTTGAACAATTCACAGCGTCCTCATGGCTATTAACATCAACATTTCAGTTATCGCGCCTTTTTTAAAAGCTTCAACTATGGCGCCCATCTCTCCATTTTATTCTTTTGTTTTTTACCAAGACATATTTGGCATTCCATTGCCCCTAGACCATTTTTGTGTCCTTGAAAATCTTATTTCTGATTTTCGGCTTGACAAGTTTTGTAAAATACTTCAAAGAGTATGTTGAAGTTGCATCTTCCACGTATTCGGATACCAATTCAGATATATCGATGCAATGACAAGTAAATGTAAAGTTTTCAATATCATAAATCATAATTTGACCCGTTAATTGTTAAGTGTTAACCAATGGTCATGCACTCAAGATGACGACTTATCTCAAATACAATTTCATTCCATCAGACAATGCTATGGAGATTGGTGATAATATTTGTTATTAATGGCCAATCAAAAACAACCTCTTTATCATCACATGGATAAAGTCTGGTGTCAAGAAGACGACTTATCTCAAATATTATGTCATAGATTGACAATTCTTCCATCATTTGAACTCTACGAACCTTGACTAGGAGGAAACTTGAGTCAAGAAGACAACTTACCTCAAATATTATGTCATAGGTTAACAATTCATCCAGGACACAATGCTACGGAAAACGGAAATAATATTTATTATCGAAAACAACCTCTTTATTATCATAGGGATAAAGTCAAAAAAGCCTAAGAAACTCAATACAAGTCACAAAATAACACAATGGAATAATGAAATGTTACACATTGCTAAGCTTCTTTCAAAATATTGTAACATAAAAATTAAAAATCTACTTAATATCCCCAAAAAATTCAAACAATATTCCATTTGGTTCAATTCAGTACATTAAAATAAAATCAAAATCAAGTTTAATGAAAAAAAGACACTAAAAAAGAGTATATAGGTAAGCCCTTAAAAGCTGCAATCTACAGCCAGATTATGCCTTCTCCCACTTAAGGGGCTTGACAACTTCCCAGGTGAAGTCTGGGTCTTCTCTTCCAAAATGTCCGTATGCAGCCGTCTTTTGGAATCTTCCATTGCCACCCCTCTTGAGGTCGAGGTTGATACTGATCATTCCAGGCCTAAAGTCAAAGTTTTCCTTCACGATTTTTAGGATCTCCTTGTCGGGGATCTTTCCGGTTCCATAGGTGTCCACAAACACCGACAATGGCTCGGGGACACCAATAGCATATGATACTTGTACAATGGCCCTTCGAGCAAGTCCGTTAGCGACAATGCTCTTAGCGGCTTGTCGCACAATATAGGCACCACTTCTGTCAACCTTAGTTGGGTCTTTACCAGAGAAGGCACCACCACCGTGAGCTCCCCATCCACCGTATGTGTCGATGATGATCTTACGACCAGTAAGTCCAGCGTCTCCATGAGGCCCACCAATCACAAATCGGCCAGATGGGTTAAGATGGAAAATCGTCTTCTCGTCTAAGTACTTTGCAGGGATGACGGGTTTGATAACATGCTCCTTAAGGTCAGCAGCAATTTCGTCATTGGTCACAGTCTCATCGTGTTGGGTGGAAATAAGGACAGTATGAACACGGACAGGAACCATGGCACCGTTCTCATTGTAGTACTCGACAGTGACTTGAGTCTTACCATCAGGCCTCAACCACGCGCATGTACCGTTCTTGCGCACCTCAGTAAGGCGAGCACCAAGCTTGGTCGCCAAAACATGGCTAAGAGGCATAAGCTCGGGGGTCTCATCAGTCGCATATCCAAACATGTGACCCTGATCGCCGGCACCAATCTCCTCAGGACGTTTAGTAAGGTGACCGTGAACACCTTGAGCAATATCAGGGCTCTGCTGCTCGATATTAACCAAAACCTTGCATTTGTCGGCATCAAGACCCACATCATCAGATGTGAAGCCAATGGCACGGCAAGTGTCGCGGACGATCTTCTCATAGTCTACATTAGCCTTGGTAGTGATTTCACCAAAAATCATTACCATGTTGGTTTTAGTGCAAGTTTCACAAGCAACCTTGCTGTCAGGGTCCTGAGCAAGGCAAGCGTCGAGCACTGCATCCGACACCTGATCACACAGCTTGTCGGGGTGTCCCTCGTTCACAGACTCGGAAGTAAATAGAAAAGTCTCCATTTCCTAAATTTGCACAAATCAAAGCAAGGGAATCCAGTAAATTTCCTTAATGACTACTTTGTAAAGTACTAAACCAAGAAAGCCATCACCATTATATCATAGAACTATAGAAGTATCTAAAAACATACTGCCTCTCTCCCATTTAAATTGCTACATTTTACCATCCGTATGTAAATAGTACAAAAGTACGGTTTTGGTAAGGGTTGCAAAACGGAATTTAAGGCCAATATGGATTATTTTGCGCCAATGCAGCCTATATTTCGGTTGCGCTAAACTCAAAAACCTTTACGATGTAGTCGTGATACAGTGATACTGCCTTATTTTTGCACTAAGGTAAGAGCTTTTAGAGATAAATGTATCGAATTTTACGAGACCGTGAATAGGGTATGAAAGAAAACTCATGATTTTAGCAATGAAACACAATTTGAACAGCATTCAATTCTGACTTTAAAAGGTATAGTGAGCCACAATGCAGTTAGATCTTCATCAAAATCACTCAATAATGAAAATAAGATTCTTCAAGTTTGCCCCTTCCAAGGACTAATGCATCAATGCCACATAAAAAAATTAAAAAAAAAAAAACTGAATCCAAACTACTCTAATTTTTTATGGGTCCCTTTGCAATTCATATGTAGTTGATTTTGTTCTATACTAAAAAAATAAGAAAACAAAATTTACTCTTTTGTGACAAAATCAAAGGAATTGACAAATTTATGGTATATTATATACATAAACATTATCACATCAAAAAGAAAACTATAAAAGCATAAATATAACCAATTCAGTGTAATTAATGTATTATTTTAGAAACTTTTCATAAATCAATGTCAATTTCTTGGATTTATATGGGTGTTAAGTAATACATTCAATAATGCCAAATCTTTAGATCCATTATTATACTCCATCAACATGTGACAAAGGATTGTAACAACAACCTTAATCCTATGGATCCATAAAAAACCCATAAAAAAAATCCAAACTTTTTTTGTTTATGCTATAACAAACATCTCAAATCAAAAACCATTTATTCATTCATTCATCAAATTAAATCAGATTTATGATTAACCCACATAACATCAACTTCATCAGACAAATCAAAACAAAAAGGCAAAGATGATTAACAAGCAGAAGTTGTATAAGAATTAAGAAGAGTACCTTGGAAATTGGTATAGAAGGATGTTTATTAAAAAAGGAGATCTAGAGGAGAAATGGGATTGTGTAATTAAGGTTTTCTTGAGACAATTTGAAACTTTGTGATTTCCATATTTATAGGAGAAGAAAAAAATAAAAAAGAAAAGTTCCTTGTTTGATATTGTTACCTGCTACCTGATTTACCGGTCATCATCTGCAGACTGCAGCACATCTTTATTTACCTTATTTTATTTCTTATATGGCCAAGTGGGTTGTTGAAAATGAGATTGAGCATTGTTTGTTCATAAATTCTTGTCGGACCCAAATTGTTCTTAAGAAATCATCTCTGATTGAATCGGTTCGTAAAGGAAAATGTGAAGTAAGAATATTTGAGAGACGTGTTAGAGTTAAGCTGACAATTGAGACCTTAGAATATGTTATATACTCTAATACGCCCCCTCATATGAGAGCCCATTGGACTAAAAGTGTGGATGCGCATAAGCGCTGAATATTCCACTTAAATGAGGGGTGGTTAAGATTCGAACCTGTGGCCTCTTGTCACATTGGCTTCTGATACTATGTCAAGAAACCAACTCAACCAAAAGCTTAAACTAATAGTTGAGACCCTCTCTAACAAGAAAGTACTTGGTTGAGTGAGCTTTCCTTTGTCAATTTTCATAACCATATGATCGGAATTCGTGTTATGTTGGATTGGTGTGAGCGTGCCCATCTTTGAATAATGAGTCTTTGAACTAATTCACATTTAGTCACTAGCTTATTAAAATGTCATTTATATATTATCATACTTTTTATTAATATCAAGCTTATTTTACCAATTATATTCCGTCAAAAAAACACAATAATTTTTAAAATCTAAATTGTTTTTAAGTTATAAAAATGTAATTCTTAAACTAGTAAACAAACTAAAGAAAAAGTAATCTAAACAATTAATTGGCTCTTCTTAATTTAAGGGATACTGTATGATTAATAGATTAAATACCTTGTAAATGCCAGATTTCAAAACAATATTCAAAAATTAATATCTTCTATTGTGGGATTATCTATGATAAGTAATATATTACTTTTTTTATATAAGAAAATCCCAAAATAATATTTATTAGTTCAAATGAATTTGGTAACTCAATTTATTGGGGGTGTTATATGGTCAAATCAGCTAAATATAGTATATTTAGTAATTTAGCTAATTCGAGAAGATTGTTGTTGGTACATAATCATCTAATTTGAACATGTTGCACAAATAGCGTTTTGAATTTAAATATTCTAATAAAATCAGCTGATCAAAAAAATTACTTTTATCACCTATCAACTATTAATGATTTACCGACATTTGCAAGAAAAAGGCTAGACCAAGGGGGTACTAGGTGGTGTTATAATTTTTGTTGAATTGGACTATCAAGTGTAGGAACATAATACCTCATCATTGCTGGGAATGAATCTTTGCCGTTGATCATGATCAAGATTTTGTTGGGGGTTGGTGAAGAGAGACAGAAAAGAGTCCATGATTAGGCAGTCATATTACTATTGTTAGAAGTACTTAGCAGTAATTAAGTGTAATTAACCATTTTTAAATAGTTAAGTATGAGTAGGTCTACCAAAGATTAAGATAAGGACGCTTTCTAGTTCCTACCTACCACAACTCCAAGCACCAAGTCACCAACCCCTTTTATCACATGCTCTAATTACATAATTGTGTGAGACTAAAACAAAAAAAATTAAATGGTGAGATCAATTCGAATTAATTTTTATCAATTAAATCGTGTTTTTTAAATTGATGGTATAAGTACTTATTTATTCATCTCTAATATAAAATTAGTGTTTGTATTGAGTAATTGATCTGATTTAATCCTATATCATCTTATAAAAGATATTATCAGCGTCTAAATAGAAGTAAAAAATTGTATAAAGAGATTGTGGCCAATAATTTAGACTAATCAGTATTAATTTAATGTAATTGAATTAAAAATGTATAAATTTAAATTGAAGTAGATATAAGTATGGAAAAACAAATGCTCAAACATGAGGAGGTCTCTTTTGGTGGGCTCAACCTCTACTTTTACGAATTTTTGAAATAGATAAGTGAAATTATCAAAAAAAGCAGATATTAAGCTATATTTTAACTTATTTTTAAATATAAGCGTCTCCAGCCCAGAGCTCAGGTTCGGTTCTGTGTGCAGTTAGTAACTGCGAACAGATGTAAACTGATCAAAAAAAAATCAACCAAGCTGTTCGCGGTCAGTAACTGCGAACAAGATATTTAGTCAAAAAAAAGCCAATAATTTTGTTCGCAGTTAGTAAGTGCGAACAGAATCCATACCTCAAGTTTGAAAATTAAGTGTTTATATTTGAAAATAAGTTGAAATATAGCTTAATGTATGCTTTTCTTTTTCTTTTTTAATAATTTTACTTATCTATTTCAATTTTCTACTTTTACCATCAACCTCAAAAGCAGGGGCGGACCCAGCTAGGGGCAAGGGGGGGCAGTGGCCCCCCCAATTTGAAAAAAATAAATCAGATTTAAAAAAAAAAAATTATTTTTTGCGACCACTTAGCGACCACCTAGCGACCACTCTTCCCGTCGCTAATCACCTTTAAAAAAAAAATTAAAAAATGTAATGCTGGGGAATCCATTTCAAAAACAAACGGAAACCCTAAAGGCCTAAACGCTGTGTTCCACATTCGAAAATCGAAACCTCTTCCAGTCTTCCTTCTCCAAATCTCCACCGCCACAAACGGCACCGGGCACCGGCCGGCCAAGTTGCTCCAGTCTTCTAGTCTAGCTTTCGACATTCGACAATCGAGTAATCGACAGTAAACAGTTCTGTTGTGTTCGACCTTCGAATCTTCGATTAATCGATTCGCCACTGACTGTTCCATACTTCCTCTTCCAGCTTCCTCTTCCTCTTCAATTCCATACTTCCAGGAATTCAAGATTAAGTTTCTTTCTTTAATCTTTTTTCTTCATATACAAAGGATCTTGTTTTTTTTTTTTTTTTTTTTTTTTTTTTTTTTTTTTTTTTTTGAGTTGTTAATCTGAGTAATACTGCCATTCGTTTGTGTAGTGTTCTTAGATTTTTCATTTAGTCTAAGTTTTACATGTTCAATGTTCTGTTGATTAGAAAGCGACTCATTTATGACATTTTGCAAGTTTTGTGCCTTGCCCACTACTTGTTTGATGAATTGTTTCAAGTATGATTGGTTTTCAGTTTCAGAAAAGAGTTTAAGCGCATGAATTCTGGATTTAGAGGCTTGTAATTTGAGCTTGCTGATTGAGTGATTGGTAGGGTATGACAGAATAAGTCTATGACATTTGGGTTTATGGGTGTTCCTCTTTTAGCTCTTTGTTTCATTGATTCCCTTTTGAATGGATGAACATAAATGGTTACCCAGTAATCCACTAATTGTGCTCCACTTTTTAGCCTGTTGATGCAAGTAGGCATGCTTGATTTGCTTGTTGATTGAAGCTTAAGACTTGCTCCTTTGTCCCCTGATTCTTGATAGTTATATTGTTTGTTTAATTGAATAATTTGTTTGGTTCATTGGTTGCAAGTTGTTACTTGATAGTTTGAATAATTAGATTGAATAATTGAGTATACCAGCATCAGGAATATAGATACCCATCTCCCTAACATGATCAAATAACACATTAGCTTCTTCCACTAATCTTACTTTACCCAAACACCTAATAAAAAAACCCAATGCACCAGGACTTATAAAACGTCCATTATCAATCAAGTCTAAAGCCAAAGCTTTCATTGGGGCATTTTGTCGAGCACCTGATAGGATTGAAGCCATAGCATTGTAAGTATAGCAATTGTGCACATACCCATTTTGAAATTTTGCCCAATTAAAAAATTTGTAAGCAATTCTCCAATTTCTGATCCCCTTTAACACGATTTCAACAATCTCAGGGGTGAGTTTAGAACCGAGCTGACTCAGTTCTTGGTTGTTGGGATCAAAACTTCTGTGAGTGAAAATAGAAATCAAATCTTCAACCACCCTTTTGCTATCAAGAGAGAAATTTGATATGTAGGGTTTTGAGCTGTTATTTCTGATGACTGCTGGGACAAATGGGATGTTTTCGATTGATTGAGCATCAGGAGAGTTTAAGGGTTGAATAAATATATAGTTGTGTATGAGCTGAACTAATCTTGGAAGTGGGTGATAATTGGTGAATGCTAGTAATGGTGAAACAAGAGAGTTGTGCAGATTGTAATGGTGTCGCATATTGGTGAAGCATTCATTTCACAGCTGCCAATTGTTCTAAATCTTTGCCTTAGCTAAATACTTTGCATTAACTTTTTAGGGCCTGCCTGGATACAAAGTGATATAATGTGGTTTAAATATTTCAAAGTGCTCTATTATTCGGACGACGATCAAATTATTCGAACGACGTGACGTTCGGATTTTGCCCCCCCAAATTGAAATTCCTGGGTCCGCCACTGCTCAAAAGCCTTTAGAAATTAGTAAACTCTTGCTCCCAACAAGTTTTACATGGGTTCAACACTTTGAATGGGACATTTGAATTTGACTTGGGTCACTATTGTCTTGTTTTATTTTAACTAGTTGATGGGTGCATGTTTCAGGACAGGTTTTGAGCATATTTAATATTTGTGATCGCATAAGATCTCAAAAAATTAGAAGCCTCTATATTATATTATATAGTACATTTTTAAGGGTTTAAATACACAAAATTATTAGAAAAATAACATAATTTTTGCAATTTTACAGGCCTTCAAAGAATATTATAATAAGTCTTAGATATTTTAGAGGGAAATAAATTATAAGAGTATACTACTCTAACATATTTTAAAATTTCAACAATCAACTTAAATTTTTTATTATTTTTATTCATCACTTTGGTTTCATTAGTATATTTTATTTTATAATTTAGTCATAGCCAACAAATTCAATTAGAAATCAAGTTTAGTTTGTATTTTCAATTTCGTATTATAATAGTCTTAATAGTCTTGTCAAATCCAACTAGTACAAATTTTTTTATTCATATGTAGAAGTATGAAAAATAAAACGAGGAAGTCTTAGTAAATAACGGTGATTTATGAAGTTAATAAATTATTTTTATGTGATAGGATTTTATAGGGTGAGAGTTTTGTGATTTTAATTTATTTTTTGATTTTGTTTATATTATTATTATTATTATTATTATTATTATTTTATTTTTGTGGCATGTATATTGATTATAAATTATTAGAAATAAAATAAAGAAAGGATAAGTCAAAGTACACGAGTCTTATTAAAATGTGTCACTAACTTCAAATCTTTGACCATTGATTGCGATTATATTGTTAATTTTTTATTGGATTTATTATGAAAACTATTAATTTTATTGTTGAAAGTCTTTATTAAATTTCACCAATAAAATCCCACAATAATTAGAGTGATCTAAACATTAATTGATTTTAATCAATACATGAATTCATAAAAAAAAAAAAAAAACTCTTATTTTAATTAGTTTTCATGCACGTAATATGTTGTATTTACTATCTTCTTAATGTTCTTGTATTGGAAAGTTTAAAAGCTCAAAATCCAACTCCGTAACTTCACTTAGGGGCAAATTTAGAATATTAATATAGAATGAATTGAATACTCTCGTGTTTATATGTGTGCTAAAAAAAACCCTAATCAACTCGAAGATTATTCTTTTATGTTTTTTGTTATACAATTCAGTATTAGTATTAAACAAATTCGTTAATTAAGGGTCTGTTTGATAAAACTACAATTTTCTGTATTTTTGGTTTATTGATTTTCAAAGTCATATGATATATGTTCTATAATAAAAGTAAAAAATATATAGTCAAATTTATTAAAAACATTATGATTTTGAAAACTAAAACTAAAAGTAAACAACTTTGTTTATTAAAACCTTTTTTTAGTTTTTACTTTTAAAAAAATAAAAACTGAAAACAAAAATGATAACCTACCAATCCTAAATGTGAGTTGAATTTTTTCATCAAAACAAGAGTCCAATACATCAAAGTCCACAATCTACCTTCTCAATAATCCATACTCCACACTCGATACTTCAACTCATAATGAATTCACAAATTCTTGTGAGAGACGATTTTTTTGAGAGATCATTTTTAGGTCGATCCATAAAGAAAAATATAGAGTAAGAGTAAGCCATTAAACTTTAATAGGCCGGCTTCTTTCAGAAGATCGGCTGATATGTATTACATTATGATATTGTGATAATGACATCCTCCTACCTAATTCATAGTCCATACTTTTGGTGGGTTATACTCAACTTCCAACTCAAAGATATTGGAAATGAAGTGTTTAAACAAGGGTAAGATGTTGTCATTTGCAACCTACAATCTAATCACCTTTAGAATTTCTACAAATCCCATCCCTACCCAAAACCAATTGGGAGACTTCAAAGGAAGCATCATGATAGCTTATAATTAATAGTTGTGGTCACTAAAGTTTACACTCTATCAAAGACCTACTTGTTTCTTGTCTTTCATAATGAATTAAGGATCATAATATATATTGCTCTGTTCTAATGAATTTGCTATATGTAGTAAATTACTTTTTTTTAAAAAAAAAAGGTGTAAAAGAAGAAGGGAAAATTAAATAAAATTTGAACTATGTGTAAGTAATATTAAGATAGAGAAATTTATGTGGAAGAGTCAAAAAAATTTAAAAAGTAATGAAAATTATTTTCAAATATAAAATATAGCAAATTAATTGAAACAAACAAACAAATTAGTTAATAGAAACCGAAAGAGTAAGAGTAAACTAGATTCAAGGGAGGGAGATGGGCCATACTTGTTTTTGGACACAAAATTTGGGATAAAAGTATTCTTTCCAATCCATTTAATTTAGAATTATCTCCATCCCTCTGAATATCATCATTTAATTCAAATACCCGAGAGTTTTTTAAGTCAAATAATGTTTTTTCACAAGAACAGAAAAAAAATTACAAGCAAAAAGCTTATTTCAGTTTGCGTTTTGCGAAAAAATTCAAAAGGACAACAAAGTATTAGACCCACAAATGTATTAGATCCCAAAAAAGGGCAAAACAAGTGCATTGAAGAGAATCACCATAACCTGCATTGAATGGCTAGAAAGAAATGCAACTTAGAGTCAATATATAGTCATCATATCCAGGAACCAATCAGAAAGTAGTCTTAGATTCACATATCCACATAGGATAGAATGGTGGACCCCACTGGATTGTATATAAGGAGTCATCTGAGTGGCAAAATAATCAGAAAACTAAAAAAATACCATACTATTAAGTAGTAACAAAAATCCAAAACAATGGCAACCATGGCACTCTCATCCACATTTACAGGGCAGGCAGTCCCCTTGAACTCGAAAGTCGAGCAATCAACCGTTGTGCGAAGCAATGGAAAAATCACAATGAGGAAGACAGCTGCAAAGCCAGCTGTTTCATCCGGAAGCCCATGGTATGGTCCAGACCGTGTCAAATACCTAGGTCCATTCTCTGGTGAGCCACCATCCTATCTCACCGGTGAGTTCCCTGGTGACTATGGATGGGATACAGCCGGGTTGTCAGCTGACCCAGAAACCTTCGCAAAAAACCGAGAGCTTGAGGTTATTCACTGCAGATGGGCAATGCTTGGAGCTTTAGGTTGCATCTTCCCGGAGCTTCTTGCTAGGAATGGGGTTAAGTTCGGAGAAGCAGTTTGGTTCAAGGCTGGTTCCCAAATCTTCAGCGAGGGTGGTCTCGACTACTTGGGGAACCCGAGCTTGATCCACGCTCAAAGTATCTTGGCTATCTGGGCTTGCCAGGTGATCCTCATGGGTGCTGTCGAAGGTTACAGGATTGCGGGTGGGCCTCTAGGCGAGGTTGTTGATCCTCTGTATCCAGGAGGCAGTTTCGATCCGCTTGGCTTAGCTGATGATCCAGATGCATTTGCCGAGTTGAAGGTAAAAGAAATCAAGAATGGTCGCCTCGCTATGTTCTCCATGTTTGGATTCTTTGTTCAAGCGATTGTAACCGGAAAAGGTCCTCTCGAGAACCTTGCCGACCATCTTGCTGACCCTGTGAACAACAATGCATGGGCTTATGCCACAAACTTTGTCCCAGGAAAATGAGATTGATCTAGAAAACTGAAATTCGTTTCCTTGTAAATTATAGTCACAATTTTTGTTCTTCCTTTTCACATGAGCACTTGACAAATCGTCCGAAAAACCAACGAGAACAATCTAACTACAAGTTTTTGATTCCCAGCAACTATGAAAAAGATAAAATTTCACAATAGAAATCATAAAAATGTCATGAGATGCTCCTCAAACTCTAAAGAACAAAAAAAGTGTCACGTCTGAGCATTGAAGATATAGTGGAACATTGATAATTAATATATATAGCCGTCCGCCACGTACAAAGACAATGATCATAAAAATTACCCGCAAAAATTACCCATGAAGTCAAAACTAGAAATCATAACTACTCATCAAAATTTGCGATTGCTCGGTTTCTATGACAGTGGCACACTGCAGAACTACACTTAAAGACGCACTCAATACAAACAGATATGAAACAGGTATAAACTTCCACTCACCAACAAATGTAAAATAAACCTCAAGGGACAGTTCATCGTGTTCACTCATTGTTTGTCCTCAGAAGATAAAGAGATCTCGATCATTTGCATTCCTCTACCAGCCACAACAACCTGATAACAGTTCCTAGATGAAAGTAAGAAAAATTAGACATCAAGCAGCAGATTGTTTCTCTAAATTGGGATATAACCAGAAGGCATGTGTAAACAAATACTGATTGCCTGATTTACCTTCCGCAAGCTCGGACATCTAATGCTTCTGGCTCTGGCACCGTAGTGATAGAATGACCATGCTCAGTTATATTGCCATGCTGTAGAAGCTTCCAGCATCTGACTCTTTGGTCAAGACCGGTAGAGAATATCCAGATCCCATCTGTCCATATACCTGGTCCAAAGGAAAACCTCATCATTTCGACTTTGGAAGATTGCATTTCTAAAAATCTTGAGCGAGATCATTTTATTTCGGACAGAGGATGTACCCAAGAAAATTGGGATCCAGAAACGGTAGTGCAAAACAAGTCAACATACTCGTTAAGAGAGTACAGAGAGGCACACAACAATGCCAAAATCTTAATCCCAAAATAATGAAGTCGGCTACATGAACTAATAGGTCAGTTCTAGTGGTCGTCCACATGAATTTAGGACGCCCCTACAAGGATTGATTTATTGTTCATGACCATGGGATGTAATTAGGTCTTATTCAGCTAGTTGTGAATGCAGAGAGGTGAAAGTAATGAAAAATAACTGCTGTCTTAATTGAAATGGCACTACCAACAGGACTTTGCATATGAAGTTACAACATAATACTACTCTGTCCCTTTGAATTAGCATCAAAGAGAAATGATGTGTTTTTTAAGGAAAATGTGGATATTTGGTAATCAAATGAAGAGAGAAATGAATTGTGTGGATGAGATTAAAAGAGAGTAAAAATGTATAAATGAGAGTAAAAATGTCATGAGCCGAGGGACTCTTTGACCGCATTCTTCGTTGGGTATGAGTTTCCGTCTTCCATCCCTCCCCAGAGCCTGAGCATAGTTTCTTAGAGCGAGATACACATGGGTATGATGATGGTGGTGGCCATTGTCCAAAATATAAATGATGCTGAGTTGGATGAACTAGAATAGCAAATGATGCTAAATGAGTGGGACGTAAGGGTGTAAGCAATAAGAGATCTGTTTCTCAACAAATGAGTAACTAATTGAATCAAAAACAAGTAATTAGTACCTTTTACAGCAGAACTATGAGCTGACATGATTTTCTTCTGATACAAAAATTTGATGGAACAACCTTGATACTCCAAGTTCCCTGATTTTGAAGATGTGTCACCTTCTATCCCAATGCCATCCAGATTTGATATCTTTAGGGATGGAACCACTACAAATTGTAGAAAACTAAGTGCTTGATCATCCCCACCACTTACGATGTTGTATCTCAAACTATTCTGAAGTAATTGACTACACAAGTGCAAACAATTAACACCAGATTGGTGAGCATTAGGTAAGACATGCAATGGTTTTATTTCTGAAACCCTGGAAGAAAAATCATCAAAATTCTCCCGAGATCTAGACGAAGCTATTTCTTTAGGGAAAGAAGACATTTTTGGGTCCTTCAAGATCACTGCTGACGATGACTGATTATCGAGAGCATTGTCACTAGAAACACCATTCTCATTCATCATCGTAAAATCTGTAGATGTTCCTTTAGCAGTTACAGCTGCATCAACAGATTTCCACCAGCGACCGCCTTGGCTTCCTCTACCAGTGCGCGGTCGTTTTTGAAAATCAATAGATTTTTCCACATGAAGACATGATACCCTCTGCATAAATGCTTCAACGCTCTCGGTAACGTCCCAAAAGGCAACGCTTCCATCTGTTGATCCACTAATTACAATATATGTGTTCTTGGTTATCCTTTTGCCTGCCATCCAGAATGAATCACAAACATAAAAAGACAACTGTGAATTAAAGACAGATGAACCTGAATTCAAGCTAGCCACACACTTGCATATAGAAAAAGCTATTCTACAAAATCACGCATCTTATTCTTATTTTATTGCTCCATATAAAACTTAAAAGGTTTTAAAATAGCCCAGTTGAATTTAAAGAGAGATTGATTTATGAAAAGTTGATTTTTTTCTGCAACACCTCAACCTTTTCTCCCTCCATCTATGAACTTTTTAGTACTATACAGTTATATAATCCATTATTTGGCTATACAACAATAACAACAATGCCGAAGCCTTAATCCCAAAAAGATTGGGGTCCGTTACATGAACCAATAGATAAGTTTTAGTGGTCGTCTACATGAAGTCATTTTCTCCATTCATTTCTTAATTTGGCTAAACAATGATCCTAATCTGTGTCATTTATGGGTGAAAAATATTACACAGTGGAGGGAGTATTGAGTATGTGGTTCTAAAAAAACTCTCCTTTCACAAAGTAGTCAACTAAAATTGGAAACATGGATATTTCAAAAAGTATTATCTGAATGTCAGATTGAACCTTGGTAATGCTGACAAAGGGGAGCTACGGCATGCTGTAAAGCTAGAACAGGCGATGAAAGGGGAGTCAACAATGCAACGTCAAACCTGCAAAGCAGAGGGGAGTATTTTCAGGGATTTTGAGTGCTCACCAATTCTTACCATTTAAAAAATGAGATAAACACTGAAGGGCCTATTTATCTCACCAATAACGATATGGAAGAACGAGCGCCCGCAGCGTCAAAGTAGCATCAGAGCAAGCAACAACAACAAAACAGACAGTAAACCTGAAAACAGATAAAACAATGTCAATTATTCATCGATTTGATGCATTTTGAGTACACATTAGTTGCCATCAAATTAACTTGCCTAGATTTTGCAACATTAACAAGAAAAGCAGTAACAGCCAGATATCTCCAATCATTGTCAAGTGCATCACAAAGTGGCATTAGTTCCTTCTCCTTGAACGATGAAACAGAGTTAGAACCAGAAACTTCCTCTAATGATCCTACTAAGTTTTCACTGTTTTGAATCTTTTTCTTAGTGCGGACACATTTTACTGGCATGTCGGATGATAACCACTTGAATGAGATTGAAGACGTGTGTTCTGGTGAAGACTTATGGCTTCCATTCTTGTTCTCTAGGCCATCAACAGACACATTTCCCATAGAATTTTGTCTTTTCCTCAATAGCCATGAGGTTAGCACCCGTTTAGCCCCAACAGAAATTAGTAAGCATGGATTATCACTGTTCTCCAAGAAATTATTGGTTTCACAAGTTCCATTTGTTGCTTCAACCACTATATCTTCTGCATTGTGTACCTTTGACACAAAACATAAAGATCTCACAGCTGATCCTCCAACATGTTCCCCAAGTAAATTGGACATGGCCCAAACATCAGTGCCATGATTATACCTGAGCCATATATCACACTGCTCTTAGATGACAGTACATCACAACAAAAATCAGGAAAAAATATTTTAACCACTCCGTGTTCATTTGGGTCATAGGGTTGATTTTAGGTCATGTGTTTCGGGTTGGTTCAAAATTGGGTTTTGTGTCCATATTGGTTTTTACATTATTGTAAAGCCATTTTAAAGTCGGGTCAAATCGGATTCGATTACAAGGTCGGGTAAATATCGGGTCATCAGGTCTGTTTTGAACACATCTAAGTCCACGTGTATAAGGGACAACAATATTTGAACATTCCCATAGTGAAATAAAGTTGTAGTGAGCAGTATGCACTATGCAGTTTGACAAAGTTAATCCAAAATATTGTATTACAAAAAGGAATACAGCCACCTCTGACCACAAAACAAATTTTGACGGGAAAAGGTATATTAAGGTACAAGATTTCAATTCCGGAACAGTATTCTAGAAATTATCTATGAAATCTGCAATATGGAACGTCATACCTAGTTAATCTCACGGTACCATCTTCACACCCGGTTGCGACCCAGCTTAATGTAGAATGTGGTAAATCTATTGCATATTGAATATCTTCAGGAACAAAACATAAGGAGTGAATCTCTCTACCATGAAATTGTAAGTGCAAGTTACGAGGAAATATCTTCTTTTCACCATCTGGCACCTGGTGTCTATGAACATAGATAATTTCGTCCTGGACAGAGTTCAAAAATGAATGAAAAAATCAAGTTAAAAAGATAGCCAGATGTCAAACTTCTACAAGTAAACAATGGTGATATGAGCACCAAGTATTCCATTGTTTGATAAAATCTTGATAATGACAAGACACCATCATCACTAATATCAACACCGCACATCTCAGTAATGGCAGAGTCTACGGAGCATGGGTGGAGACTGGTGGGGCTATATCTAAAGATATTGGCTCAAGTACGATTTAGGGGCATGACACCCTCAACCTAAAAACAGGCTAACCAACCATGTAGAAATAACACAAATCATATAACATTGCACCTTAATCTTTAGCATAATAAGAGATAAGAAGAATGCCACGGCCGAGGCACTCAACCTTCAAAAAAAAAAAAAAAAAAAGTTGGATCCCACAATTCATCCAAATAGAAGAGTGTCTTCCTAGAGAAAGAAAAAGTACATTAATCATATCTATAGCATACTAATAAGTACACCAAAAAGAGTAAGCATAATCAACTTGCCCAACGCCCCAACCTCCCATTTTGCACATCCTTCCAAAACGTAAAATGGAACACTTGCTTCAACAGTATTCAGTAAGTTTCAATTATTATTCTCTATTTTTCATTTACACTCATAGATGTTGATACTCTTTTAAAAACAAAATGTATACTCCTAAATGCAACTACAACAATATTTTATTATATTTTTATATAATTGCAAAACCAAATAATGCATTCAAAAAGTTAACTAAAGCCGTTTTTGTTTAAAGTAAAATTCATGAAATATCGTTTCATAAAAATGCATTCAAAATTTATAGGATGGATGAAATCAAATACATAAGGAGGGAAAGAGAGTAAAGAGCATGCCTTAACATATGCAAAGCCACTGTAGATTTCAGGTTTCTGACCAAGATAGTAAGAATGAGGACGACGCCATCCACCACACTTGACTTGCAGTACCTGCAATTACATGCATTCTTGGTTTTCAACAAAAGATTGAGTGTAATTCTTTTCCCCAAGTATAGTTTCCTTCTCTCGACCCCAATCTCTGCTTACCCAAAAACAATTAACGAGCTAAACATAGAAGAGAAAGACCTTAGTTTCAGAGTGCAAATTCCATATGGAAAAGTCTGTAGATGAAAAACCAACAGCGTAACTGATATTTTCCGAATCATCCAAAGAACAATGGTTAGCAGAGAGAGACTGAATGAGGCTTAATTCTTTTAGATGTCTCATCCCCACAAATTCTACAGTTTGTTGTTCTCCATTATATTCAAGATAGCATATGCACCCATCACCTCCAGTCTGGACAAAAAGCAAATACAAAAAGGATATGAGACCAAATTGTAGCAGAAGAGCCTCATCTCTGCTGTTTTACTGGACTAGGGCAGGACAATTAAATTAAGGCAAGGTATAATGGAACTGAATCAGCAGTCTCTTGACTATTAATGCAATTTGACAACTAACAACAGGCCCTAGATAGTAATGAATGGTCAACGATAATACAGTCATACGCTTGATGATGACTCGACTTGTATGAAGATAATATACATAGTTGCACATTGTCCAAGGAAAAAAGTAAACCAAAAACTGTTTAAAAGAAACGTAGTTTGAGGTGGAGGACAAGAAACCATGTTCATGTTTTACATGACAAGACAGACGGATTAAGGAAATCTCCACGGGTGTGTTAAGTGTCACAGACACACAGCTAAGATAAATAACATTACACTACCCCAAAGCCACTAAGTGGCCCCCAACTGGGCGCACGCAAGGGGTTAAAACACACACATCTTTCCTTTGTAATAACAAAGAGATTGTTTCCGATAGACATAAGATTGCAAACATGCATCTTAAACTTGACATATCACATAAATAAAAAAATACACATAACTTATGAGACATTACTATAGTCAATTAGAATCTGACACCAAAAGACTTGATTTTTGGCTTTCCTTTCGAAAAAAAGTTTTGGCTCCATCAAGATGGACATAAAGCTAAGAAAACAGAGAAAAAAATTGAAAGAAAAATAAATATTATTTTTCCTTGCTCTTTTAGGACTCCAAGACCTGCTCATCAACATTCCAAATTTCATTAAGATGTACCCCTAGGCCCTAATACATGAAGATAAAACCAAACCGCAAAGCAGAGAGACTAAAAAATTTGAAATAAAATTATATCTACAAGTGTAATCCTATATCTATAGCTAAGATAATCCCTTTTCAATAATAGAAATCCCCACAGGCCATAGAGGTTAGATTTTTAAAGGCCTGAGAAGTGTGGCCAGTCAAATGTTAAAACATTGATAAACAAAATAAATAAAAAAAAGGAATTCAATTATGAGGGCCTAAGGGGCACCAAAATTGAAACTTCTTAATAAATCACATATATGATTAAAATTCAAAAAGCATGAAGCACACACATGGTTCTGCAGCTATCAAGTTAAATTCAGCCATTACCGAGCAGATTTCGACCAAACTTAAGCTAAGTCTGACCATTGAGATGCAGGAGACAGTAGATATCCCATGAGCTCCTTTGAAATATGTTAAACAAGGTGTCTTCTCAATGGATGGTATGGCACTATCAAGCAGTATACTTTTTGCCAATGGGAACAAAATAAGGTTACCACGCAAATCCCCACATACCAATACCTGCAAAACTCAATGTTTGAACTTCAAAGTACAGGAAAGAAATTATAAAGCAATTTTGCATTAGTATACAATATTTCCCTGTAACATGATTACTTCATTGCAACTTTTATCTTGCAAAGCTTAGCATTCCAATGAAAGATGGAGGCAAGGATAAAAAATACTCTTTTCAAATTAATAAAGAAAAAGTAGCACCTCTTCTTCAAATGAGGCATCCAGACACATTATTCTAGAACCAAAAGGTGACATGAATTCTGCTACTAGATCCACGTCATAATTTTTCATGAAATCGTGCAACTTCCATAGCTTCACCAAACCCTTTGGGTTAGACGTGAAAATGAACCTAAATATGAGAACAAAACAAATAGATAAATATGTAGCTATAGAACAACCATGCAATAGTGCAAAAAATGTGGTTTCGATAACGGCCGCGATAAAGGTCGCTAAACGGATTTTGCAATCAATGCAGATGACTTTGTAGTCTTCGTGGTTAACTCAAAAACTTTACGATACGGTCGCTACATGGTGAATAGTGACCTACCCACTTCCAAGTGACTTGCACCAATAAACTCCTAAAAGCTGCCTCTGCATTTCAGCAGACCAAGAAATTCTGACAGGTACTTGCGGAATACCATCAACACACACAACTTTAATCACTTTCATGGTTCCTCTACCATCACCAACAGCAATCCAGTCCTCAGCTTCAATGGACAGCTCACATGGATTTCTGGACAACAAATCCATGCAAATAACTGGAACCTCCTCCGTGATTCTGATAAGTTCAGTCCATTCCACAGATCCACTCTCAGATAGTTTGGCATGGTAAACATAACCATGGTTTGTGGAAACATAGATCGTATCCTTGCGGGCAAATTCCAAACACCGTACATATTCGCTTTTGCTGCAACAGCAACAACAGAAGTTCAAAATATATAACAGTTCCATAAATATATGCATAAGCAAGATTAACAAGAAAACTGCCAACATCTGATAAATGCCTTATAAGATTGAGATCATCCTGACTTTGAAGCAAGTTGTCTAACTCCAAGACCTACGGTGTCAAATTCTTCCTTTGAAGAAAAAAGAAGTATGCAAAATGGAATAATCCTTGAGGTAGAAACTTCAAAGGTTCAAAAAAGGTAAACTTAACTGTCTCTCCTCCCAAACTATCTTGTTACACCATCATCAAATCATAACCTCCAAACACTTTTCACCCCTAACAACCAACCAGCTCCACCCGCTTATTCCAACCATACAATCACAGTATTTCCCACTTTTGTTTTCATCAGCTTCTATTCACCAATCACCACCCCAAACTTGATCTTGATATTTCTTAAAATTTCCTTACCATCGCCAACTCTCCCCCTCGCATTGACACTCCCGTTTCCACCGGATTAAAGATCCTTGATAATCTTAAAAGATAACTTTATATAAACTGGACCGATAAAATTTTATGAGGAAGGCGGATGATGAGTAAGGACTCTAGTCACACATATAAAACCATGAATTTTTAGAAACGAAAAAAGAAACTGATAATCTTAAAAAGACAACTTTACTTAGAACCCCCTACATGAGTGGTGCAAAATGAAAAAGTGTGTTGCAAAATTGTTGTATGCTATACCTGTCCATAAGCCTGCTATGACCTAATGAGTTTGGGATGCATAATCTAAAGATTTCTTCTTTTTTTCCCTCTACCTCTTTGAAGAATTCACCCGAGAGTGCAGATAACGGAGAGTGCAGACGGTGGACTTTGATTGCAGAATCAAACCCAGCAGAAACAACTAGGGAAGTATGTGGGTCATAGAGACATCGCCATATTCCCCTCCCACTGCAAAACAAAAAACGATTGTTCATAAATAAAAGAAAAGAAAAAAAAAACAAAAACAATGAAGAAAAAATGATGTATAGGCTAGAATTCTGCAATCGAAGATATACTTTAACATTAAACACGAGCAGCCGAAGACAATAAAAGTGACAATGTTATTCAGTGAATTCATTTCACTTTCAGTACCTATGTCAATGGTCTTGCACTCAAACACGAGGAAAGGACAAAAGGCGTAAATGAATCCCAAGCTTCCTTGTGAGCTTATATCAGGACCACTCCCCCCAACCCCCTCCCCCCCACCCCGACCTTTAGACAAGAGATATTCAGAGAAATTTGATGTTGAATTCCAATTAGCACAATATAGATTGTTGAGTTCCTGAAGGCTCTTGAATTTTTTCCTTCTTTTATTCTTTTAACTATATTTCAAGGACAATTAAATCCACTAAAAAGTTGAAACAAATGCAAATTGGATTCATCTAGGTAACTCAAAACTAATCATGGTTCAGCTATGTTTACTACTTTTATATGCAATCGAACCACAAGCAATACAATATTATTTCGAGTCAAATTTTCATATTGTATAAATTTTCCATATATATCCACAAATTGACGAGACACTAGATAAGAGCAAGTATGCACATTCCATCCCACTAGTACAGTGGTACCCTTGGCCCAGATCCATTCTCGAATCAAGACCCATGAAGTTAAACCTTACTGATGCGTGAAGCAAAAATCATAAATTGGCTGTTTGCATTAGCCTTACAAGCTACAAGTTACAAGTTAAAAGTTAACAATTTGAATTGGCTGTTTATAAAGACATTTGGTGAACTTAGTTTTCATGAAAATGACTGTTGGTTGTCCACAGATATACTGTTGGTTTTGCCTGAATCCGGCAAATAAGCGACTGTTGACAAGAATTACATTTTGGCGTAAATGCCAAAGCCGTTGACAAATACATTATGTATGGCTAGTAAAAATCCAGTCGAAAGTCACTTACCATCCCGTCCTACAATAAACACTACTCCCAAATTCTGAATCAGATTTAAGTAAAGGAAAACGGTAGATGTGCACTTACATATGTTCCTTTATAACTCTTAGCTCTTTTCCATCAAGATCCCATACACGGCATGTACAGTCCTCTCCAGCAGTGACGATAAACTTACAAAAGAAGACATGTTAAGAAGATTTAGTTTGTAGTATATAACATAAACAGAAAAGATTTTGCAGGTCCCATAGTTTCACTAAACTATGGGAAATTATAATTTCTTGCCACTAACAAGTAACAATTAAGGTGAGAAAACAAAAGAAGAGCCAATAAATCACGGCATAAAAATGCAAAGAAAATAATTTTTGCGCTACTAAAATAATTATAGAAACTTAACTTATGGCCTGTAGCATGACCACTAATATTATAGATCTACTGTATTGACCTCTACCATTCTATCAATCACCAACATTCCTATCTTCCTCTCCCCACCCACTACGTGGCAGTGTGTACAAGATAACAAGAATCAAGACCTCATTATCACAAGCCCAGTCATTTGTACCAAATGAAACCCACCAAAACATATATGTGATGATAAGTGCGATTGATAACACACATCACTACTTGGCTGACCTCCAACCTCAAACTTTACTCTAACCAACAAACTATAACAGCAAATAATCTCATGATTACAAGAATACTAGATTATCTAGGAGTCACATTGAAAAAAGATGTGCACTGAGCAGTTCAAACTGCTGGCTAAAAGCTGTTTTGCAACCCAACTACGATAAATCAGAGCCAGAGGTGTGTTTCAGAATCCATAAAAAGCTTACTGAGTTAGATATGCAGCAATCCCAGACCCGAGCACCATGACCAAACAGCACAGGACCCGCTGAGTAAGCGCAACGCGAATTTGTCAAATCATCAATCATGTTCGTTTCATTGGTGATCCACATTCGAGCACTGAAAACTAGTCTAATAAGTTTCCCATTGTGCTAACTAGTGAATCACAGAATTTATCAATCAAATGTAGTGCTACATGAAGTGTCTCACCTGCGGTCATCAGAAACAGAAACCAGTTTGGATCCATCGCTTGACCATGACAAACAAAATATAGAACCCTGGTGGCCAACAAGCTTGGAAATAATCTCAGCAATACCCTCAAAATTTCCAATTGCATTGGTGTCTTGTCCAGCACTTATCAAAGGTTCTGTGTGATGCTGGTTAAACAATCTCCACACGACAATCTGGAACGTAATTTATATAGATATAAATGATCATAAATCGCAACATCAAAAACAATTAAACTAATCCGTGTTCATTCAAATTCTAAGAAAAGCTATGGCATGGGAGAAGGAACAAAGGTAATAAACGTGATTGAGAACAATGAAACATTTAAAAAAGACAGCTACTTATTTACAAGTTACAACTCTTTTTTCAAAAGGCTTATGCACACCAGTTAACAAAAACAGCATAAACAAAGATTCATCAGTAGAAATTAAAATGTCCAAGTATGCGTTTGTGTATAGAAGGAGAAGGGAGTTCAAAAAACCCCATAAGTATCAATGACAAGCAATCATTACCTCGTTAAAGATGGTACCGGAGGCAATAAGAAAGGCATTAACATCATGGCCCCAAAACTTCATAGAGTACAAAAGGCACCTCTCTACAGACCAAGAAAATAGTATCAGACACTAGCAAGTGTTGAATCTATGTTGTGAATAGTGATGACAACAATAACAAAGAAAATAAAACGATAAAATAATATTAAAAAAAAGTTCTAGGATTGTTGAATTACAGACTACACTTAAAGCAGATTATTGCTATAAAGCATTGACAATAAATGTATATCCATCATTAAGCGTTCCCCTGTCATACGAAAACTTTACTCCACAATAGTCCACATCATCCCATACAGATACAAAAAATTACAAAGATATTCGTCGCTAGCCTTGAACTTGCCAACTCCAAAATGAAAACAAATCCTCAAAGGACCAGATTAAAAACCTCACAGCTTCTCTTACGACATCACACCAATTTAATATGTATGCATATCCCACTTGGGCCAGATATACAATTCTAAAGAATTATAATACATAAATGTAACACTACAGCATCATTGAAACTACAGAAACTATAAGACCACCGAAGAATATCAAGGTCGTAAATTTGAAGACTGAGTAGCACATTACTATCCAATAGAAAACATGCGACAATCTGGTGCATCCCGTATTGAAACTATCACAACACAAAAGTTCACCAGCAGCTCCCAAGTGTAAGGCAATAAAGATTTGAGAATAAACCTGGTCAGTAACTAGTTGTTAATCCACAACACATGCACAGCATATCTAGCCATGGCAAATCTTTTGTTTTTTTCTTTGTGTTTAACACATATAGCAACAGACATGAAGGTCACAATTAACAGAACTTCACAGCATACTGAATAAACAATGCGAAACGTCGAGAAATAATAAAGTCAGAAATCTTCTCATTCAGATGATTATGTCGAAGGACAATGTATAGATTATTACTAACCTGGGCATGTAAGTGCAAAAATCAAACTGGACGTGAGGATATCCCATATGTGAACAGAGTTATCATTGCAGCCAATTGCAAGATAGCGGCATCTCTCTTTAGAAGAAGAAAATCCATCCTACAGAAAGTCAACAAACAATCGGGATATAAGTGCATGATTTGTTAACAAAAGTTAGGGGAGACGGGAGGTTGTTAATTGAGATTAGCCTCGTGAAAAAATGCAACTTCACCAGTTCATCTCCTGCGTGAAAATCAAGAATAGTTACCTCTAAGAAACAAAAATCCAGAACCCAGTGAGAAAATCTTGGCAACAGCTGTAAAAAGGTCAGATCTATGGAAACATTTAGTACATCGGGAGACTCGGACAGAATTTGAAGGTGCAAGCTATACAGTTTAACTCTCCTCTCCCCTGAAATAACGATTTTAAAAGTGATAGATGCAGATACAGAATTTTTCTCAAAGTTCATCAAGCCAGAAGCAATTCCATGAACACGAACTCCTTCAAATACACTGAATGATTTTATCTGTCGACCAAGATTTATATCAAAAACTATTATCTGTGATCCTGATCCTGCAAGTAAAAAATGCAGAAAACAGCTGCATTTATTCTTCAGAAGCAAAATATTCAAATATATTAATTTTTTTCAATAATTAAAAAATTGATTAAGGTAATGTTATATGGACAAGCAAAGCAGAAGATATCAATTCGAAGGGTGATTTCCTAAACAAAGAAAATTTATAATTCTTACCTATAAACCTCTATCATGTTCAACTTAGAACAAAATTTTGCTAGTGCACAGGAAAACACAAAAATTGGACACAAAGACTCAATTCACAAAGAAAATTTCCACAACCCTTGAATGTAAGTACAAAGACAATACCATGCAAAATTTAATGTGGACAGCCTCATTCCCCAAAATGAAGGGTCATAGAAAAACATAAACTACGCATAATAAAGGCCTAAAAATAGAAAGAGAACTAATAAATTAAAACATGCTAAGTTGATTCAGTAATGCCGAAAAATGCTTTCTAGGATGAACAAGGAATAATAAGCGGACAAATCTCATTGTAGATGCCCGTGTTAAAATTGACTCACCCAATGTTCAAAAACTGACCTCAATAAACTTATAGTAGGCCATTCAAAAACACTAAGAAATTTACTACAACACTTATACTAAAATCATTTTGCTTAAGCAGCTCCTAGACCACGTCCTACAGAAAAACTACAAAGGTAGGACAGGCCACATGATCACATCCAAAACGCATTGGACCAGAAAAACACTCACACTTTCTTACCATATAGTAATAGTTTCTCAAAATATCCATAGCATGGATGATTTATTTTGAGGTTTGAACACAAAGTTGCAAATTTTTACCTATATGCTACTGCAGAATGTGTAAAAACTAATGCTAGTAACTTGTACTACACAGGGAAAAGCCCATTAGGAAATTCAATTCTATGATGGAATTTGGAAGTGCCTTTAAAAGACTTGGGTACAAAAACAATATAGATTTCGTCTTTTTTTTCTTTGGAGGATTGATAGAAATTAAGGAAACATTAGTATTCTTCCTTGACAATAACACATGGATTCAAGGAGCATTAACTGGTTTTTACCTAGTGCAACATAAATCAGCAACTAATTCACTTTTTGATTTCACAAATAATGGTCGGCGGATAAAATTATATGGGCTTCGCACCGCATCCTTCCTAGTTGGGGTGAGTACGAGTATGAATTTGGTAGGTAGTATGTGGATATGGGTATGACAAGTCTTACCTGTCATGGGTAGTGGGTAGGTGGTGGGTATGAGGTCTTACTCGCCCCATATCCACCTTTCTCGACCCGCCCCATAACTGCTCGAGTTACCCCATACCATATTTATTATGCACTATTTTATATCAAATTCGTATAATTTTATTAAAAACTATTAACAAAAAAATTCAAGATATTAATTTTGTAATGAATTGCGAATGTGTGTAGCGCATATAATGCGGACATAAAGTAAATGTGGGACAAGTTTATGGTGAGTGTACCTAGTTGGCCATAGTGAGTTAGGATGGGTTTGAATACGTGTCCAGATAGGCAGGTGTGAATATGAAAATTGCTTCCGTCATGGGTGGTGGGTATGAAAAGTTTAGGTGGGTATGGATATGGGGATGGTATACCGCACCGACCCGCGCATTTTGCTATCCCTATTCAAGATTGCTCAAAATGACCCAATAATAGCCCAAAATCGATCTCCTTTTCACGATTCACATTCACAAGAAGATTAGTGAATCATGTGACACTGGTTTCGCCATTACCATATAAGCAACTCAAACTTGGAATCATCCTCGAGCTACCCATGAACAAGTATCACAAAAGAAATCATTAATCAAGCATACATTACTTTTTCCCAAAAGAAAATCTTTAGTCAGAAAAACATAACCCTTTTGGACATGACATTATCCCATTACATTGCAATCAAACACTTCCAAGCAGTATTTCCCATAAACGATTTAACCCATAAAACAAAGAGCCCATCGAAGAAAATAGCCAAAGCAATTCAACTATTCAAGCATACAAGTATAGTTATACTGCTATTACAAAGTCATTGATCCTAGATAACTTCCTTTTTTTTCAAAAAAAAAAAATAAAAAAGTTGGAAAATCAAAACCTTGTGAACATGACATTATCCCATTAACTTGCAATCAAACACAAATTTCCAAAAAGTAAATACCATAAACGATTTAACCACCATTGAAGAACATAGCCATAGCAATTCAATTATATGCATACATAGAGCTATACTGCAACAAAGGAATCAAAATGAAATAGATTTGGAACGGAAAAGTACCAGCAAGAAGAAAAGGAAGAGAAGAGAAATGAGAAGGGACATGGAGAAAGCAAAGAGCTGAGATTTCACCAAGGTAATGGCCTCCATTTACTCTCCATTCTTCATTTTCAGCCATGATTTATTGCACTTAACAATAAAATCCGTTTCTCTTGTGTTTTCTACTGTCTATTCAATGGAGGTTTTGTGTTGAGTGTTCAATAATAAGGGCGCCCCTCCGAATTCCGATGGCCACCTCGTCTTTGCGGCAGTGTATAAACTTAGTTTAATTGATTTATAGGAAATTTGTCCAACTATAAATTATTTTCGGCTTTTAAATATTTTTTAATCTACAATTTTTTTCATGTGACAGATAAAAGGGGAAATTTTTTTCCGTTAACTTTACTACATATTTTAAAATATAGTCAAAATAAATACTTAATTTAATTAAAAACTTAACATTTTGTATGTCATACATAAAAAGGTTGAAAGATTAAGATTAACATATCGATTTAAAAAACATTTGTGTACTATATGGAAAAGATTTGAAGCCATAAGAATTATAAATATGTTAAAATAGAATTTTTGAAAAAATATAAAAACCATAAATATTAAAAAATTGAAATTTTCATGATTAGGGCTAATTATTATTATTATATAAAAAAATATGATAAGTGGAAAAATTTTTTAGAGTTTCAACAAATAAAAATGCCTAAAATATAATATGAAAATGAAAGCATCAGATACAAACCATAAAAGTATTTTTTTTTTCTTAATCTCAAATTCTCAAGTGACAAAAAATTTAGACATATTTAATCTAATTTCACTCTCAAATTCCATCTTTATTCTCACTTAAAAGTCTCACAATTATTTACTACCCTTATAATCAGCATTAGTTATAATATATATTAAAAAAATAATTTTGAAATAATAAAAGTTAAAAAAACATATCAGAATGTTTTGACATAATTATTTTTGTTCATCTTCATTTTAATATTCTATTAATACTTATCATTCTCACATATTTTCTATTAATTTATTTTTAACATTTTAATATTAATTATGATTTGCATATGTTTTCCACTAATTTTATTTCAATATTTTTTAATAATTGTAGTCGTCATATTTTTTTCACTTATTTTATATTAGCAATTTTTAAATGTTTATGGTTCCTACTTTTTATCTATTAAATTTATTATTTAATAAAATAATATATTTCTATCCATCATCTAATAAATTTTATTTTTTATTAAAACAAATTTTAATTTTAAAATAATTATTTTAGTATTAAATTTAAATTTGATTTATGAGTTGTTAGCAAGATCCTTTTGTTATAAATACAGCAATTTGATTTAACTAAAAAAAATAGAGCAATTTGACGAGAATACGTCGCTGTATGTACACTCAAAGAACTTCACGAGAAATAGAGAGAGATAGGAAGGAGTAATGGGGAAGACCAAGGCTTTCAAAGATGAATACACTTTTGGTATGTTGTTAATCATTCTTCAACTAATTATGTTCTCATATAATCACTGTTAATCATCAATCGATACACTTTCAGAATTTGTGTTGATTTTGCAGAGCAAAGATTTAATGAAGCCAATGATATGCTTGCCAAGTATCCCGATCGAGTTCCCGTGAGTCAATTCGCTGCTAAGTGCTAATTAACCCTTTTCATTATCAGATTTCATTGTTATTTATGTTCGATCAACTGTTTTAGGAACTTTAATTTTTGCATATATGATTCCGGGTCAATTTTTGCATGTTTAACACTTTAATTTGCACATTTCTGGGATTTGTTTTGTATTTGATTTTTGATTTTTTTCTGTGCTACTTTATTTTGAAGGTAATTGCGGAGAAATATTCAAGAACTGATCTTCCTGAATTGGAGAAGAAAAAGTCAGTTTTCTTTCCTTTTTTTTTCCTGTTTTTCTTTCCCCTAATTGCCCTTTTGTTAAAAGCTCATAACTTGCATAAATGGTGATGAATTTGTTTCTGTAAATACAAGAATTATGTCTGTTATAAAGATTAAGGAGACCTTTAATTTTTCAATACTTAATATAAAATTGGTTACTTTTGCAAAGAGTATATGGAATGTGCAAGGGAATTTGAATGTGTGACTGTGAGGTTTGTAGTTAGTTGTGCATTGATTATCCTTGAGCTATTTCAGTTGCTTTTTACACCTGTTTCTTCTAGGTGGTAAAGAGTGGTTATAGTAGATGGAAACTAAGATGTGAAAGAAAAAATGTGATTTTATTGAAGCTGGAATTTGGAAACATGGATATGTTCAAGTTTGGCTAAAGAAATACAGCTAAAAGACTGGGTAATACTCAGCTAGAATATTAAATCTAGTTAAAAGTATAAAAATTGGGTACAAATCAACAATAAGTACAGATCTCCAGTCTATTAACTTAGAGGGAAGGTCAATACTTTTATGATAACTCTGATCTTTACTACTCGAAGGTTGGTTTCCTTGATTAACACAATTGCTCCATGATTGACCTTCACTAGAAAATGTGTGAGTCTTTATATTTTTGCACGGTTTCATTGTGCTGGGATTGGCAAGGGATTTTTTTTTGCAACTGAGGATTAAGTTTGTTACCATTAGTCACCATTTTTATACCGGCTCTGTAGGGGATTGGGCTACGACATGGAGAAAGTAGCATTGGGATGACTGATACGAGGAAACACATAAATACTCGTAAAAACTCTTTAGCAAGTTATTGCATCAAAATTTACTGTGACTTGTGAGCTCTCCTGCAATGAATACTCGTAAAAACTCTTTATAATTGTAGTCTTGTATATGTTGTCTTTCATTTCAATTTCTTGTGCAATTGTCTTTTTTTACCGTGAGAAAATACAATTAAAATTTTTGTTCAATTTCATCTTCACATTGTGCTACTTTGCTCAATGCTGACTTCTTTTCATACTTGGTTGCTAGTTCCCATGTAACCCTTTTCCTATTTGGATCATTTCATGTTCTTTGAGGATTCAAACAAACATATGTGCCCTTTTTTTGTAGTTGTATCTGCGTAGGTGTAAAACGTTCATTTAAGTTTTGCATTATTTACAGTACGTGTATTATGTATTTCAGATTTTTGGTCCCCAGAGATATGTCTGTCGGGCATTTCATTCACATATTAAGTGGCAGACTTCGGCTTGACCCTGGCAAAGCTCTTTTTATCTTTGTCAGCGATACATTGCCTCAAACCTGTAAGTTCTGGCTGCGCAATTTTACTTTATGTTTTTTTTATGACAATCTCCCTTTGAAAGGTCCGTTGCAGGCCGTGTTCTTAAATGTTTTTCTTTCGTGTAGCCTGTTTGTTGGACTCTGTCTATGGAACATACAAGGATGAAGATGGGTTTCTGTACATGTGTTACAGCAGTGAGAAGACCTTTGGCGGTGTTGCCGCTGTGGTGTGACTGCCAGGGACTCTCAATTATGTGATTTGAAAAGTAATTATCGTTCGGTTTGTAAGCTCGTTAAATTTGCTATCTAATGTTGTAAATTCTCAAACATGTAGCCGATTTAATCAAACTGTTGTGTGCATAGCCGCTATTATGAGAAAATAAGTTCTGTTTGTTTTAATTATTTTTATTTGACAATCAAAAACCAAAACAAAAGTTAGAATTTGGAAAGGCTGTTTCTCGTGCAAAGCTTAGCGTTCATCGGTTGTTTGGACAGCCATAAGACCAGCGTTTAAGTAGCCGTAAAATAGTTGAAAGCACATGCTTGAGATTTGCACGGATGTCTTGTGACTTGTGAGTCAATAACCGAAGTGATACTGAGTAGCATAGCGGAGGCTGAGAAGACCTGCATAGGCTTCGTTTGGAAGAACGAGGCAGCATCTCACGGATGGGCAAAATGTCTATATGACGCTTTAATCGCCGAGGGTATGATCTTAAGGTAGCGTAAGTAGGCATTAATTTTTAACGGAAAGGGCTTGAGATACGTCTCTCAAAGAGATGGTCTCTCAAGAGATTAGCTGACTAGCTGTTAGGACATAGTAGTTCAAATACACCGCACAACGTCCTGAAAACCTACTATTTCCTTTAGTTAAAAATGTGAGTCTTGGCTTCAAACATACAATTTATCAATGAAATTGCACATTCATTAGATTGATACTTGATATTCCAAATTATGATCTAAAATGGCAAGTAATAATACTTTGAGTTGAAGTAAGTAATTATAGCAGTATATTCATACAATTTTACTTTCGACGCAAATAATTAAATTATAAATTACGCACTAAACGTCAAAATAAGAAATGAACTCTCTAGTTTAAACGCTATCATTTCAACATTCAACCTTTACATGAGATGAGATTACAAAACATGTCTTACTTCGTAAAAAAAATTTCGAATAAATAAATTTTTTTAAAAAAAGTGTCCCTTAAACATGATTCTAAAATAAGAAGCTATGATAAGAATTACATGTTATTACTAATAACGGGCCACTAAAAATCAGCTCAGAAATCGTTCGTTGTTAGACATAGACCATGATGAATGAAGATATGGCGTCATTAGCATTCAGCAAATGATGGTGATAAAGATGATCACCGGTGAAGATGGCAGACATACACGAAGATGAACAAAGGAAATGATGCAGGCAATAAAGATGATAATGACGCTATTGTTGAAAGAAAAAAAAAATGCTCGTTGTTACTAACAGCTGCCAATATACTTAATTTTGTTAATACTTTTTAAAAAAAACATTTAAAACGTCCGCAACAATGGTCAATTATTAAACTGGTTCTAAAAGGTCTATTATTAGTAATAATGGGTGATTTATTTTCATAAATCTAGATAAAAAAACGCTTCTTTTTTGAAATTAATTAAAAGAATCTTGTTTTTTAATTTTCCAAAAGTTCGTCTTTTGATTACAAATCGCCAACTATTGGATAAAATACAGCTCAGATTGAGCAGCACTTAAAAAGCCAAATGCGTGTACAAAAGAATCAACGTTGATTGAGTCTGCACAACCATGATCCAAAGGTTCAGCACTGAATGCTTCTGTCGAACCAGCTATTGGATATCTCGCATTAACTCTGGCTCGACTGATTTCAATTACCACTCTAATCTCACGATCGTCTCCGTCCACGATGAGGTCTCCCTGACTCATTAATGATTCAATATCTAGATCTAGTTGGTATCTACATTCAAGAAAAGATAACAGTTGGACACAAGAAATAAATTAATACAGCACAATAAAAAAGTCTTGTGTGAGAATGTTCAAATTACCTGGTGAACGTGCAGAGCAAATAATTATGAATTTAAGCCATTTCACCTGGCATGCATGCTAGAAAGATCACCTTCAATTCTGTATCTGTTTCGAATACAATGAATCTTTCTACAAGACAAGCTTCATCTTCACATAAGAAGTGCCAAAGACGAAAATGAGTCTGTTGCATACAAGAAAGAATAATTAAGGGCTCTTACATAAACTGCTCAAAGATTCAAATCAAATGAGGAAAATTACTTGTCTCCAGGTCATCATAATCCATAAAATCTTCATAGTCCCCTGGATTTTGCCTAGAAAAATGAATTATATGTCAAAAAGTCCTTTCCTCGGTCAGCCACCTCACAATATAATGATCATCTATATGAACAGAATGTACCTCACCTTTGACAAATATGGCAGGTAAAGTGTTCAGTTGACATGTGAGAATAATATTCATCTTCATCGTAAAACGAGGATCTGCAAAATTTACACATCGGATGCCCAGAAAAACCTCCTCTTTCACTTTCTGTTCCATCCACCACTGAATCACCTCTTCTCATATGTTGCTTCAACTGTGCCCTAGTATAGAGCTTTTGCTCACAAATAAATACCTGGTTCATTAAGGTTTTTTTGCATAAGAACTAATTGACAAGTAAGATAAAATCCTCAAATCCTCAACAGATAAATGTAAAAGAAATTTAAAGCTACATGTACACTCTTGACGACAAGTTTAAATGCCAAAAGCCATCAAAGCTTTAAACAAGAAGAATACAGTTTGTCATGACATCCTCTCACGTGTGATTTGATACTTGTCTTTGCTTGTGTGCTAAATTAAAACTAACATGAAAAACATATATATTCACACTGTACAAAGAACAGGCTTATAATATGTTAGAATGTATGGTCTTATCAGTAGCTTTGTGCAGCAGTGTGGAGCTATGAAGATGTGCAATGCAGCAGGTGTGCAGATATGAGCAGCTCTACATAACAGCTTGTTGTTAGCCTATGATCAGCAATCGGCTTCTTTAGTTTAGCACGAGTTTTATTAGTTGTTATATCCTATAACAAACTTGTTGGTAACTCAGTTACTCTTTTCATTCAAGTAATCAATATACAGAATGCCAACTTAAAATTTATATAATGTCAACTTACAATAAATATAATCCCAACTTAACTCAGATTAAATGCCAATTTAATTTTACTTAATGCCAAATAACATTAGACTTAATGCAAATTTAAAACAAGAAAATTCCACTTATATCGGATTTAATTTCAACTTAGAATAAATATAATCTCAATTTATATAAGAATAAATTTCAATTTAAATCAGACCTATTGTCAACTTATAATAAACCTAATATCCACTTATATCATATCTAATATCGATTTACAATAAACATAATCCCAACTTATATAAGAATAAATGCCAATTTACATCGGACCTAATGCAAATTTACATGAAAACAAAACCACCAAAACAAATCAAAGGTATTATGAACATCTAATATATTGACGATCCTTCTTCTGTTTCCATTTTCACGTAGCATAATTTTGTCTTCTTGCGTTTAGGCTTTGAATCATCATCATCAACACTCCTTTTTTCATGAGCTTCATAACAGAGCCTAAAATTTATTCATCATCATCATTCCTCTATGTCAGCTTCTTCTGCCAACTCTTTCAAAACCCCATAACACTTTTTTACACTTTTAAATCCACCAAAACTCACCCAGTTCATGCCCTTCAGTCTTCATACCTTTTTTAAACCAAAAATTTCATACTTTCTGCAATTTCTCCAACTCCATTTTTTTCTCTTTTGATAAAAAATGGGGAACACAAACTCTCCAAAAAACCCCATAAACCCAGAATGCATATGTTAGTCTGAGCAACTTACCACATTAATTGGCTTAGGTAACAATGAAACAGTCGTACAGATTTCAATTTACAAAATTAATAAATTATAATTCTGATTTATTTTTTTGGGCCGGCTCATCTAAAGGCGGTCTCTTTTCATAAGATTTTGTGAAATAATATCTCCATTATCTAAAAAAATTTATTTTTATTAATATATTTGACCCATTGCAATAGAAGTAAATAGTTCAAGAAATGATCACCTCTCATTCTTGGTTGTGCAAAACAAATCATCTTCCAGCAAGTGCCAAGTGGGACATTTCATTCTTCTTCAACCCAAAAAAAAAACTACTACAAAATAGTACAAAATTATGTTTTCAACTGCCATTGTTACACCTTCAAGCTCAAACCCAGTTTCAACCCCCCAATTTACTCTCACTACCAACACCCAATTGATCATCAGGGCAGCATCAAAATCTAAATTTGATTGTGTTTTCAACAAATTTCACACCAGATCTTTGAGCTCCAATTCATTTTCTAAATTTTTATTCAAAGTTCCTAATGGGTATTTTTTGCGCCATTCAATCTATACTTCTTCATCATCCAAAAGGGTTTTCCGGCCTGTCATGGAATCCCAAACTTGCACGTTAGTCATCTTTCTATATCTTTTCTATTGCATATCTTTTGTATGATAGAATTCTGAGGATTTGGAGTATGGGTTTATGATTTTTTGAACTTTTGATTGTTTGTGTTAGTGGGTAGTGTAATTGAGCTATATCGCGGTAAATATTTGTTTTTCTTCTCCAATTAGGTTTTTTGATTGCAGTGTAGGCTGAGGGAGGGTAGGGTTAGGGAGGAGGGCGATGAGAATTGAGCACAAGTTCCTCTAGGGAAAGCGGTTCATGATTCAACTTAGATCAGACTCGATTCTCTTGTTTAGTTCGTTAATTACTATTAATTCCATCTTAATTTGTTGTCCAATTGTTGGTTTGATGTATATGATTAGCATCATTAATTCATTATTATGAAGTAATTCTGTGAGTGATTACAATTAGACATTTGATACTTGTGATTGGTTATACAATTATGCTTGATTGCTTGGTTGCCTGATTGGTGGTGGATTAGTGGTGTTGCTGACTTCTTGTACTTCTATATACTTCAATTGAAAATGTATCATCTGAAAATTGATTGTTTGTGATGATTGATGAACTTAACACTAGAATGACACAAATTGTCACAATAGGGGTGAATTGTGGTTTTAATCTTTTTAAAATTTTATCATATATCTTCAAAGTACCGAGATGAACAAGAAGATTCATGCGGAATAAAGGTGTAAAGGGAAAATATAAAACCAACACAAAGACACTCGATCATGGAACAATGTCCTAGCTTATTTGAACACAAAAGTACCCAAAAAGCTATGTGGATTTAGTTCTAAGGGAATGCTTGTATTGGGAGTAAATATTTAAGGGGAAAATAAAAGTCAAACTATGAAAATAAAGGGAAGTAGGGGTGAATCCGAGAGAGGAGATGAAGGAAAGATGATGCAATAGTATGAAGAGGATGACGAAAAGAGGAGATTATGATCTTACTTGGGAGGAGGGACATATATCTCATTAGGGCCCATTATAGTAATAGTTACCCTAAAATGAGGGGATTAATTCCTTTTCTCTATCACTTCACAACCATTTTCTTACTCTTGACAGCAATTATGTCCTCAATTTTTCGTTTAATAGTCATGTTCTTTTAGTTTGGCTTTTATTCCCCATAAATATTTTACTCACAATACAAACATGAACTAAATTGGACTAACTCAAAACAACTCTAGAAATACTAACTCTAGCTTGGGTTAGAACGTTTTGAAACTAAGGATGAGAATCAAACACTTTGTAATCAGAAATAGATTCGTCAAGAACCTGTTTGTGAGCGGTTTTAAGAGAGGTTTTTGAGAGTGTTTGGGACTTGTATTTTTCGCTTTAATGTTTCTTGGATTTTCTCGCTCTTATGTGTCATCAAATTCAAAAATGACGGGCTCTACAACTTGGTGTACTTATCCCAATGGTTTGAGAGTTACCCATATCTTGTAGCTCTAACCACTGACCAATAAGTTCCTCAATAGGCTCGTACAATTGTACAGTTAGTGGAGTAACAAACGCTTATATTTTAGCTTTTCTGATTGTTGGGATTATTGCCAATAAGGTTGGTTATAGATTTATAGTTAATTAACTTTAAGCTACAAAGGCTTTCATATTGATCAGAAATAGGTTCTTTTTCTTTGAATAACTCAAATATAATATGCGACTAAACACTTCACAACATTGTCTCATGATTCACTAATGTCCTTGCAAATCGCGAATTAAAAAACAGCGAATTATGGTCGGGCTATTTTATGGTCGTTTTGAGCGAATCACGAATTCAAAAAGTGAATTAACTGGAAAATCATGTGACACAGCTTCACAGCTTATTAGTCAACAGAAAGTATAAGTTGGATTTCTCACCATCATTACCCAAACATAGATTCTTTAACGGTTTGGTTGCTAGCCAAACATGTATGGGGATGCTGATTTTCCTCGACAATGCATGTGTGCTCTTATTTGTTTGACAAATATCATAGAAAACGGTACTTCCAATTCACAAAAAGTAGAGGAATTTTTTAACCTAATCCCCTAGGCAAGCGAAGCTTTCCATGAAAACTGTAAACTTTCGTGTCCAATAAAACAATTCCGGGGCATTTTCTAGGAAGTATATTTTCGTTGGCATTTTGGAATTCCGTAGCAAATACTTCTAATATATCTTAATTACCCAGTAGAATGGGAACAAGTTATCAACATTGTCCTAGTTTAGGAGTATATATTTGTTTACTTTTATGTCCAACTTCAAGCAGAATAAGTGAAATCAAATGCAGGGTCAAAATGGAAGTTGATGTGCCTGTTTCTGTAGCATACGACTGCTATTCTGATCGTGAAGCCATGCCCAAATGGATGCCTTTCATTTCATCCGTTAAGGTATTACATTCGTATCCATGATTTAGTTTCTCATTTCTTTGATCATATATATCTAGTGCAGACTTAGTCCTGCAAATTTTTTTGGTCTATTTTAACAGACTTGTACGTACCAAAGCAAGTATTTTGATACTAGACAACAGAATGCCGACTCAAGTCGAACATTTGTGTGTGTCCATTGGCAATTTCCATGTTTTAGTTCTGTCCTGAATATGTGGCTAGCCGAATTATATCATTTGAAAAGAGTCCTTGCATATGGGTAGCAAGAGCGGACATATGCCCCGATAGTGATGCCGATAAAGAAAGCTCCTCTTGTAATTAAATATAACAATGTATTATTTATAAATCGAAATTCTTAAATAATTCTTTTTGTTTTAAATTAAGATTCCACAATTTTCGGCTTTGTCTTTCTGATACAATATTAAAGGAGCTCCCCATCCCATAATTTGTCGATAAACAAACCTAAGCTAATAACCATCTACCCTTTGCCGCCGCCCTTTTTAGACCCCCTGCATTCCTGCATCCTGCTTCTGGCGCTCTAAAACTGTCGGTATGAGCAGAAAGGTTGCTCATCCGAGCACCTATGCTGCTGACTCGATCAGCTCACCTCCTCAACAGTATACCTACTTCACAAATTCCTAGCCCAGGCAGATGTGTTGCTCTCCCGAGCAACTGCTTCTTCAAGCATTTGGCCTCAGCCTCCTTGCTCATCTTTGCACTATTTCAATGATTGGGTCTTGAACTTTCAAGGAGGTTTTTTCATGGTTATTGATGTTTATGCTCATTGAACAGCCTGCAAATCACGGACATTAATTCCAATTGTGTGCAAAGCAATCCAATATGTTTGTTATTTGTGAGACGGCATGCTTACTTGAAATATAGTGCAAAAATGTAGTGACCATTGCGATTGGGGTAGCTGAACATTGATGCGGTCATTGGGTATGAAGTTTCTGATCCCAGTTTAGGACTTCAGGTTCTCTATGCATGCGTTTTCAACATATATTACTCAAATTGATAAATAAAGAATTTTGTTGTTATCATAAATTGGTGTGCCTGCCGTTGTTCTTCCCATTGCATCATATTTATTGATGTACATGTACCTTGATATTTTGAATACTTTTTCCAGGTTTTGGAAGACAAGCCTGATCAATCAAGATGGACGCTGAAATACAAAGCGTTTGGTCGAGATATTGAGTTCTCTTGGCTTGCTCGAAATCTTCAGGTCTCATCTATATATTACTGCTTTCAAAATGAAAAACAATTCTCTTTTATCATCTTTAAAACTTTCTCTTCATTATAATTCAATTTGTACTATTGGCATAACTGTAGCCCATTCGGAATCAAAAAATTCATTGGAGATCCGTGGAAGGTCTTCAAAACAGGTGAGACTTCATTCTTCACTGTTTCATGTATATGAATTTATTTAGAGTCCTCCATTTTGCTTTGCAATTAGAGAAACTAAGCCTTGTAGCCTTTCTATACGAAAAATCTTAGCGGGCTTCTAGTGCACTAGAAAGATAAACCTGTCAGTGTCATGGTTGTTCTGCCTTGCCTATATGAGAAATTATACGAGTGTTGCAGGCTTGTTTACAGTGGTGCTCCTCTTTCCTCGCACAGGAACAACATTCCATTACTCCAATGTCATTAAGTGGCCCCTACTTAAGCGGGGTTTTGTGGGTCGGATGTACGCAACCTTACCCTTGTGAGTGATAACAAACTTGTTGTTAAACTGTTAATGTTTGTGTAATAGATTGGATTAGTTATTGCTCCAAATTTAGTTTGTAGCCAAAAACAGTAGCAAGATAGCAAGAACTGTATGAACGGAATGATTAAAATAAGAATGTAAATGGTTATGTATTCATGTAATCCAAAGCAGTACAAGAATCAGAGAGGCTTGCACTATCCCAAGTAGAGGTGTTCAAAACAAACCTGATGACCTGATATTTACCGGACCTCTAATCCGAGTACGATTTAGCCCGACTTCCAAAAGAATTTTAAATAATGTAAAAATCAATGTTGACACAAAACCCATTCAACCGACTCGAAACACCTGACCCAAAATTAACCCGATGACCCGAATGAACACCTCTAATCCCAAGACATGAGCATAACAACGATTAACTAACTAATACTGAAATACCCATTATCAGCAACTTCACATAAAAAAATGCACATGATTTGATGAGTCATCTAAATATAATCCATTATAATTTGAAACCAATAAACTATAAAATTTTGGCCCATCATAATAATGTTAAACTGAATTTTTCCATGCAGTGGTGCTGTTCGATTTTATCCAAAAGGTCCTTCATCGTGTCTCATAGAAGTAAGCACCCTTCTTCAATTTGTCCGTTTGATCTGCGATTGATTTGATTGTTTGTGTTCATAGAAAAGGGATATCAAAGTTTTTCTGATCTAACTAGTTCGTTTTTCACGTTTTTTTCTTTCTTTCGCAGCTATCTGTTTCATATGAAGTTCCTCAACTTCTAGCACCTGTAGCATCAGTAAGCATCTCAAAAACTGTAGTATTCATTTTTATATTAGTACGTTCTTCCCTTTTGAGTATGGTAAGCGAGTCTCCTGATTATTTATACGTGCAGGCCCTTCAACCTTTTCTCGAGAGTCTGCTTTTACAAGGTTTAGAAAGGTTTACAAAATTTGTGAAAAGCCGTCAACCAAAGTCTGCCAACTGATCTTTGTGCGAGTCTCTGAAGTCTGAAGTACATTATTGATTAGTGTAAATAATCCTTTTCATTGGAAGCCTTTAAGTTTGTGATTTGTGTAAAACTTTACTACAAAATGGTACTGCTTGTGTTCATGTATTTGACATATATGCAGGCAGCAAATATTTGCATCATAATCCACTGGGTTTCTGTAACGTCGAGAGCTACGGGATGTGCTATGATTTGGGCGGGCATTTGTATTCTGTAAAGGGGTGATTATGACCCATCTGATCCCTTCTTAAAAACTGTAAAGTCAAACCTGTTCAATGTCCTTTGTATCTCGTTTGGATTCGCGTTGAGGTTGTAAGGCCCGACTCTTGAACGTGGGAAGCAAAACTATGTCTAGTTTGCTTGTAACTTGTAATACATCAAATTGTTCGATATTGAATTTATGAAAAGTATACTTGTTTCTTATATAATTGTCTTCAAAACAAAATACTTCTATATATGCTGAAGTCACGAGTTTAGATGATCGTAGCTCACATAGTTGTCAGCAATCATGTGGTATGTTGCTGCAATTTATAGAGCAAAAACCAAATGAATTGAAATCGGTAAATGATTAATCACACGGTTAATACAGCCTGCAGAATTGAAATCTAGTGAAAATAGACCAGATTAGACTAGACCAAATTCAACGAAACAATTGAACTGCACACAAATCTATATAGTGCAAGAATGCGGCATTGTTTGACACACCTCCATCCATCCTCGGCCTTCAATTATATTTACAAATCAACCCATTCCGACTCAGAAATTGTGATACTGAGTTAAATTAATGCTCCTAAACGCAAAACCCTAGCAAAACTGCGAGCCGCTTTTTCTAACGATTCTACTGAAGCAGCCTAAAAACAGCAATCGAACATATTCATATACACCGTCTGGACTAAAGAATCAAAGACCATCATTCGTTTCCATTAAACTCCTCAAAGTAGACAATGCCTCTGCTGAGAGGCTGCACCTGAATCTTCGAGGTCTAGACCCTCCCGACTGTTCTCTCTGGTGGTCGAAAGAGGTAAAGCAGACAACAATGACTGTGAGATTGTCGACAGTGTCCAGTCGCAAGGCCTCCCTGACAAGCTCCTTCGCACATTGTTCTGGATCATCATGTCGCCTTAACCCACGGCGTACAATGCTAACTGCTTGTTGGCTTGACATTACATCCCAAATACCATCACACCCGATTATGAGGAACTCGTCATCTTCAGTCAAGATAATCTGTCTTAGTTCAGGATCTGCAATCAAGGGGGAGGCTGAACCCTTGGGAAGCTTCATGTCCCAATCTCCCAGAGCCCTAGTCACTGATAATACTCCATTCAGATAACCATCATCTACGTAAGCACCTAATTCTTCAACTCTATTCTTCTCGGACAGGTACGTAGGCCTGTGGTCTTGAGACATATCAATGGCTTCTCCTTTTCGACAAAGTACAGCTCGACAATCACCAGCATTTGCAACCAATAAGAGCCTAAAAGAAAGAAAGAGCAGAGATTACTAATCAAATCAAGGGGCTAAAGAAATAGCAATTTGCATTCAAATTACCTTCCCAATATCAACGCTGTAAGAGCAGTTGTTCCTGAGGAAGCACTGATACTGCATTCATCTGCAAGAGCTAGATCGGCCATAAGAAATGCTTGGCGAAGGCAATTCTCCACTCCTTCAAGAAATATATCATCCAATTCCGAGGATTCAGGAAAATCAACATCTTCAAAAAAGAATCTTGTCACATTATTCCTAATATAAGCTGCTGCTTCAGGTCCACCATGGCCATCAAAAACCCCATAAAAAGCACTTGGCTTAGGACATTTAAACATTGACCCCAAATGCAATGAAAGATCATCAATCCTTACATGTTCATCTTCCATGAACGTGCGAGTCCCAATGTCGGCAAAGCTTCCTGAGCGAATGCAGGGGACATACTGTAACAAGGTGGAACCTAGAGAATTGTTTGAGACTGCATCAGGGGTCTTTATATCCTAAAAAAAGAAGAGCATAACAATTAGATATCGTCTACAAGAATGTAAGAGAACTCAGACACGTGAAATCAATACCGATACAGCTTCAGCTGTATACCGAAAACATCAAACAATCGCAAATTTAAAAGTGAAATAATCCCAAATCACAAATCACAAATCATGGTGATGAAAATCATCACAAAAGTTTCTAGTGCAGGAAATATTGAGACAGTAAACATTCCACATGAAATTTTAACATGAAAATTCAAGTAAAATCTTAAGCATATCAAAAGCTTCATCATCATCAACCCACTATCCCGCCCGCTCGAAAACAGGGTTTGGTTTGGGTGAGGGTGGGTGAAGGAAGGTGACAGAAAATCCATACCCGCACTCCCTTTAACAAATTCCAAAACAACAATTTTCAAAAAAGATCCCCAAAAGGATCTATCCAAATTTTCTAGATATAGCTTATACCCCTGATAGATTAGCTCTGAAGTTCATTAGTCTCACTAAACTTGATTTCTTAATATCCATTTACCTTCATCATCCCCTACCATACTCCATAGTCCATATGCACCGTTTATCTTGCAATTTTAACTTATTCCCTAAAGTTCAAACTCCTTGTGTTTCCAGAATTCCACTCTCCAGAGCAATTAACCTAGATCACTAAAGTCCTTAACTCCTCAAATTCAGCCTAGTTTCACAAGAAAACTCCATAATTACCTTGTACAGTTTACTTATATACTCCAATTTCGAGCTTCAAACAAAACAATTCAGCAATTCGACCAACAAAATGCTCTTATAACCTTCAATCTAGCGCAAATAATCACCTACCTAGATCTTAACTCTTTTTTTGGAGGAACCTTGATCTTAAGTGTAAAACTTGTTTCTTAACTTCCAAAGAAATTAGGATCCAGTAACAAAAACCTCCATCCCATTCTCATAACCCTATAATTTGGGATCAACAAGTACGTCTTGAAAAATCCATCCCGTAACTCTAAAATCTCCAAAATTATGATCAAAGCACACCAAAAGAAGCAAAATCTTACAGATTTCAGAATCACCAACTCCCTCACAAAATTTCATAAAATTTCCAGACCTTGGACAATTAACTGCATCAAATAAACAAAATTCAAGAAGAAAAAACACTAAAATCTACGCAAAAAACAAAAATAACAAAATAGCAAAACTCAAATCTCAAGATATTTACCAAAGTCACAAAATCACGATTACGAAAAGGGAAGAAGAAAAAGAACTTACAACTTGAGAACAAGAGAGAACCGCGTCCAAATTAGGAACAGGACAAACAATTTCAGCTTCTGTACCCATCTTCTTTCTACACCATCCAAACCCTTAAAACCAAAAATTGAATCACGATATACAAAACCCTGAATCACAACTTTTATTTCGATAAATCAATCAAAAACAATTATTCACTCTCTTTTTCGATCAAAATTCTCTCTGAATATCAAATAATCAATATCAATACAACAATTCACTCTCTTTTTCAGATCAAAATTCTCTCTGATTCAAAGCAAATATATGAAAAAATAAAATTTACAATTGAATTGAGTTTTAACGTTTAAGAAGAAATCGCTGAATCTTTACAATGATAGGAAAAGATGCAGAAAATCTGAGACTTGAAGAGAAGGAGAAGTTTATATATGGAGTTTCATAAGGAAGAAAAAAATGATAAAAATAAAAAATAAATAAAAATAAAAACAAAATTAAGAAGCAGCCACATGTGTGAAAGAAGGAGACACGTGTAAGAAAGAGGAGCCGTTGATAATAAATTTGATTCCTGTTCTAGATTGCGTATGGTAGTTGATCACACGCTAACGCGGTTATTTATTTGGTATTTTGAGTTTTTAGATTGCGTACCTTCCACTTGAATCTTTTAAGTTGACAATAGAATTTTTTTATGAGCAAAATTATTTTTTTTTAAAAAAAATTCTACAATAATGCTTTAACTCTAAATTTTTCACAAATTTTTGTATGAGATAGTCTCGTCGTGAGACGTGCCCCATACTTAGATTAAATAGTCTAATAATAACAACTTTTAACATAATAAACTTTTTGCACAGACTCGTCTTATAATGAAACGGTTTCATACAAAAAGACTGTAAATTTTTTATGCATATTCATTATAATATAATACTTTAAGGTTGTCTAGAGGTCTTTCATGTTTATATTTATCAATAATTGTTGAGGTTTGAAAAAATAGGGTCTAATTTTAATTTTATAATAGCAAACTAAGATAAGTTGTCTAGTGTCCAAACTTCAAATAGATAATAAACTAGATTTAAAGAGAAACACTTTCGATAACACGCACAAACATTCTAAATAAATGCATTATAAGTTATCAAATAGATGCGATTTGGTGTTTCACATAAACCTAATGTTGTTTTTTCGGTCAACATCATAGTACAAGCTTTTAGGCATTTTTCTTATAGGTCTGAATCATTTGGTTAAAAACCTATTGATATAGTATAATGTATATATATAACATAGAGAATAATATTTAAACTAACTCTTTACACATGTAAAAGTGAATTGCTAACCACCAAACTATAAATTCTAGATTCGTATTTATCTTGAACTAATTCACTACACCTTTGTGGAAAGTAATAATGGAACTAATGTATGACTTTCACGAATTAGAAAATCTAGCTGGTTAGCAACCTACAATTTTATATATTACTTCCATTTTTAAATACTTATAATTGATTGTAATATATTGCGTGGAAAATAATTACTATAAGTTAAAATACAATGGAAGTTGGAAGCGAAAAGGTAAGTTACTCCTTCTGTCCCATTGAATTTAAAATATTTTTTATTTTGATCCGTCCCACTTAATTGGCATTTTATTTTTGGATAATAAGCCACCAGTTTTTTAATCTCATTTATACATTTTAATTTTTTTTTAATTTCATCAATACAAGTCATTTTCTCTATGCATATATTACTACTTTTTCAAAATTCACCTCTTTTTTTTTATGCAATTCTATTAAACACATGAGTATTGGTCATTGATAGTTGATACCAATAAATTGATGAAGAATAAAAAGTTGGAGTAGATCATATGTAAAGTCTATAATTAAGAATGTGTTAACATACTCAAATACGTAGAGGAAGACTAATAAAGAAGTCGGTAGAAATTTCTAGCACAAATGTTGGACAAGTGAGTGTGTTTTAGATCCTACCATTTGGTGCATGCTTAGTTGGCCCAACTTCATCATTTCCTTTTACCTTTTTTCAGGCTGTATTACCGTCAAACAAAATCACATTTAAAAATATTAGTGTTTTAATATTTAGACTGTCATTTTAATATTTTCAATGAAGTGTTAAATATTTAAAAAATTTAAATTGAGTTTTATGCATGAAAATAAATACAATTAATGCTATATAACAAATTTAAGACCATCTTAAAATAAAAATTTGTGAATTTACACCCTTTCTTTTTCTTTCTTTTCCTTTCCTTTTCAAGTGAAAGCTTACCAAAACTACTCAACTCAACTATGACCAACTGGAAACATCCAGCTCTGACTCAGCTCAGCTATTTGTTTCTGAATATTTTATCAACTTGCATAGTAAATTGGTTTTAGGTGCATTGTACTTCTTTTTAAGTAGTTATTAAATTTATATTAACTTTGGATAATTGGGATAGACATATATATTCCTCCCTTGGTACTGAATGATGGTTTTCATAAGAAATATTCATAAAGATTAGAAAAATAAATTTTTTGTGATTTATAACTATATTAATAAGATAGTGAAAATATTTTATATTGATTTTTAATTATAAGTGAAGAAAATGCAGAACCATACAAATAAAATAAAATAAAAAATTAATAAAGATAAATATTGTTACATGGACTTAATGGATAGCATGTAGAAGGTTTATGGTTCGACCCCTACTGGACTCAGGTATAACTTGGGGGTTTCTTGATTGTGTGTATCCCTCTTTATTACTCTCTCCTTGAGGGTATCGGGTATGGTACGTCCGCCTCTTTTCGAAATAAGAATAATATTTTATTTGTACAATGTCATTAACCGACTTTAATTAATGTTCCGATTTTGAGGGTTGAATCTATGCAACAATGTTAATCAAATAGTTATTTCCGATTGACCTTGGTAACAAATATTAATTGTGACTTTTCTGATAACAAGAATTGCAAATGATTTATGTACATTATCATTTGAAACTAAAAAAATGTATAAATTTTTTAGCAAATCAAATGTAGGAGATAATTATTGATGAATCATAAAAGTAAAATAAAATATTCAAATAAACCTTAAAAAACACTAATGGCCCATTTGGTACCTTAATTGCCATAATAAAAATGAAAAATTAGTGTAATTTTAGTTGAAAAATATCTTGACTACCTTAATGGTTATGCTTGTTCAACTCCAATCATTTCATTTTTTTCATAAAATTCACTTCAATGCATCACCATTGGAAGATGTGGTATTAGGCGGTAATGGAAATTTATAAACAAAAAAACTTTTTTGTGATCAAAGTTTTATTATCATGGGAATGATATGAAATTTTTTATGAAATTTTACACTATAATCATTCTCATTACCTCCATTTAATACCACTAACTAAACGAGACGTAATAGTTTAGGTAAAGGTTGGATGAAAGAATATTTTACATCTATAATAAACAGATTTAATTTCTGTTAATAGCTAAGTCAGTGTGTATGTAATTTGCATAAATCATTTCATAATTATTTTTCCAAAAATTAAAGAAATAAAGATATATAATAATCACTATTTAAATAATTTGACTTTTGACGAGTTAAGTATTAGTCATTTGTCAATGAATTTTCCGCTACTTTATTTGGTGTGTTGAAATGTTCAAATTTTGGATATTTTATTCTTTGCAGGGTTGAATTCAACTCTATTACCAAAGTCAACTCTTTTTTTATTACTCTTCTATTCTTTTTTAGATTGCTAATCGGTTGTAATTTAAAAAGACAAAATGGTAATTTCTCAATTTTTTTAATTGCGCTAAAACGATTTTATTTCCATTGTACATTATACTAAAGCACATGAATCCTATCCGTCTACAACACGATACCACACAATATGATAATATTTAAGACATGACTTAATACAACATAATTTGATATGAGCGACGATAGATATGACACATGGGCGACTCAACACGATAAATTTTCCATGGTTGAACCTCAATTTTAGGTGATCGAACACAACACAAGATATAGTTCATGACACGACTTGACACAGTAGGATTTGACAAGAGATACGAGAATTGAACACAACAGTAAGGCGATTCAGCATGACTTTCCAAGGCAGCGCAAATGTTCTGATTTGGACCGGTCTAACACTAAAATTAGATTTAACCAGATTATTTTGGTATTAAAAATTTTCAGACTAGACCATACCATTTAAACACACCAGACCAATCAGACTAGATCGTTCATTAACTATTAATGATCTGTTGCGATCTAGTCTACGATTTTTTTGCTTTTTTAACGATATTGTATTTGTTTATAGAAATATTTACACTTTTAATTGAATCTAAGCAAGTTATGATTATCATTTAAAATATAATAATTCATAACTATGTAAAACTTTACACAAATTACATAATGAAATCAACAGGAATAGATATAGTCATATAGATAATACGTCTAATTTATGTAAAAATAGGAATATGCAGATCATATACTTTTAATGGGCAAAAATCAACTGGAAATAGAAAAGAAGTAAGCTAAACACAAACTTAACAATCATTCTCCTTTCCATATTCTATTTTTAAACAATCTTCGATATTTGATTTTTCACGAGACTGGATAATATAATAGTTTTCGATCTTAATTTTTCACAAGACCGGGTAACATTAGAGTTTTTATCTTGATTTTTCACGAGACCGGGTAATATTAGAGTTTCCGGTCTTGTTTGCTCTATAAATTTAAAATCTGAACAAACTATTCAACTGGAGATCATATTAAAAACTCCTTTTTGTTTCTTAATAAAATTTTCATAAAAATTGTTTACGAGAATTAAGAAAAATAGAATCTTTTAGATAGTAAAGATATTATTTTATTGAATAATAAATTTAATTGAGGAAAGCTGGAATTAGAAATATAAAAAATAAGGACTACAGCTAATAAAATTTTTTTATAAAATGAGTGGGAAACATGTGGAAAACAAATAGAATATAAAATTGTTAAAATAAAGTTAGTGAAATACATGCGAGGATCATAAACAATATTTAAATTATTAAAATAAGGATGGACAAGGTTATTTTTGTCTAAAATTTATGATACAAATAGAAAGATTCCTTATAGAAAGAACAAACGAAACACTCAAAATGGAAAGTCGAAACTTATTTAAAAATACAAATTGTTGTGAGGAACCATTAATATACGAGTTAAATAATCCAATTAATATAAATTAAAGAAAAAAAATATAACCTTTTTATTTTAAAGTTGTCTCTTTAAAAAACATAGGGAGTACATAAATTACGGTTTAATACGCATTTAGACCAAACTTTAGGAGTAGTACTGTTTATAAGGACGAAAATTATTCGCACAAATTAAAACTGCAAATCAAATCGGAGCAAACCCTAATTCATGATCCGGTGATTTTTGCCTATCTAGCGTCAGTCCTTCATTCCTTTCCGGCTTCATTCCTTCCTCGGTTATTCCGTCAAGAGAAAGAAAGTCACGCATAACCCTAATTCATCTCACGTCCTTTGATTTTCATCTTCATCTCCATCTTCATTGCTTTTGATCTAGCGCCGCAATTTCCCTTTTTCCTCATTCCTTTTCCAATTTCGTCATCTTCACCTTTGATTTTTAGTCCTACTTTTCAAGGTTAGTCTATTGATTTTTAATTATTTTTTTTTTCCATTAAAATTAAGTTTGGGTCTTTCATCTTCGCATAACCCTGATTCGATTGTTGTTCTACGCATAACCCTAATTCGATTAAATTTAAGTTTAGGTCTTTTTTTGTTCTATGCATAACCCTAATTTGATTGTTGTTTAGGTATTTAATCTTCATTCTTTTGTTCTTATTTTTTGTTGCTTTTGTTCTACATCATCTTTTTATATTTGGCTTCATAAGCTACATAAAGATGGACGGATAAAAAGAAATTCATCAAGTACTTGCACACAAAGATGATAGGAGTACAATTAGCTATAACATATTTGGTTGATTCGAGAGTAGTGGTTGATTTTTGAATTGTTAGAAAACAGAGTACAACACTACTGATGTTGATTCGTTAATGTTCGAAGAACTAGGATTATAATATTTTAAATTAGTAATAGGAAGTGAATTGGAATATGGAATTGTACATATGGGGTAAGCTAACTTCTTTCGAGTTAATGTGATTCTTTTATTCGGAAATAGTACACGTATATTTGTCTTATTTCCTAGAAGCGTATGATTGAAATAATTTGGGGCCTGATTATGAATGCAACAACAATGCCAAAGCCTGAATCCAACAATATCCAACAATATGGATTGATTATGAATACATTAATGCTAATTAGAGTGCTTAACTAAGGGTATTCCAATCTATAACCAGAATAAATTTGGACTTTGAATGGATTTCTGCTGGAAAAAATATGTTGAAGCTAATTGTACTCCTATCATCTTGGTTTAGTGTCATATTTGCATAATCAATGTGGCTATCAATAATGGAGACAGACAGGGAGTTTTTGTGTGCAAGTACTTGATGGATTTCTTTTTATCTATCTTTGTGTAGCTTATGAAACCAAATACAAAAAATAATGTAAAAAACCACGGAGGTGTGGAGGAAAGAAAAGTATGAGTGTGGAAGATGAAAACATCATAAATTGTTAATCTAAGATAAAGTGATGGAACCAAAGGTGGAAAAAGTTGGGGTATGCTGTGGTTGAGGATAAATGTTTTAAAAAAAAGTTAGAATTGCACCTTGAAAATATGGATCGAAATGGAAAGATGGATCAACAATATACATATATTTTTATAAGTTTTGACAGTGTTGGAAATATTCCTAATAATATATATTTTTTTACTTTTAATAGTTTTGACAGTGTTGGTATACGATATACATTTGAATTTCTCGTTGACAATTGCATTCGTTGGATTTCCGTAGATGTCATTGAAAGAATCTTTAGCAAAGTTTCAAAGACAGCATGAGAAGTGTCAGTCTACTCTTTCAAGCATTGCCTCTGAAAAACAAGCTGCTGCCAAGGCCACTGCTCCTTCGAAGTCTAGTTATAATGTGCAGAAATCAACTGCAACAGTCACGCGGCCTCCTCCTCCCGTTGTCAAATTCTCAAATGATACAGAAAGGCTTCAGTTTATTAACAACATAAGGAAGTCTCCTGCTGGAGCTCAATTGAAGCGTGTCATTGATCTGCTACTTGAGGTTAGCTACTTTAGTGTGGCTGTCTGCTTGTCTATTTATATTTATATTGGGCATTTTGGTAGCATTTTCTGTATAACTTACTTGGGTTGATTGCAGAGGAGGGAAGCGTTAACTCCTGAGCAAATCAATGAAGCATGTTATGTTGATGTGTATGGAAACAAAACTGTTTTTGACAGTTTGAAGAACAACCCAAAAGTGCATTATGATGGGAGATGTTTTTCTTACAAGGTATTATTGTAATGATTGTTTGGGCTCCTTGTATTAATACCATCTATTTTTGGATAAGCAAATGCCTTTGATTTCTAATTTTATGGTCTGTACAGGCAAAGCATCAAGCCAAGAACAAGGACCAACTGCTTAGTACTATACGGAAATTTCGTGAAGGCATGCCGGTAATTGATCTAAAGGATGCTTATCCAAATGTGATGGAAGATTTGCAGGTAGCTTCATTTTCACTTTTATTGCCCCCTTCTCTCCTTATGTCAATTTTTTCTTGAATACTGCTGCTAAGGATATTTTCGCTCAGTATGACAATAATGGTAGTAGTGTCTACGATTTTGGGGAGCAATCTCATGTCATTCGCTGACCACTGAGTATCAGTGGTGCTGATATAATTAATGATGGGTAACATTGGTTTTTAGGCCATGTTATTGTTTGGCTGAGTTGTTGGTTTATGCTTGGATATTTCTGTACAGGGTGGTTACGTTTGAGAAAGGGTATTGAAATTGAGCAAAGTATGGAGACTGGAACACATAAAATTCATAAATTTGTTTTTGTGCTTGTACAAAACAAGACCCACACAACAGGATAGTTGACTACACACAAACTCAATAAGGTTTCATCCTAAAACCAATTAGTAGTAGGACGCTTAGCCTATTAAGCTTAGATGTTAGTCATCTCTAATTTTTCGATGTGTGATCACATATGAGTTATTTTTCGTTTTTTTTTGATTGGGTGAAAATGTCATTTTTTTCTAACACAATTTGTTTTGATAGAAGATCGAGTTTGTTTTGTTTATAGTTAATCGAAAACTGTCGTCTGTCGGGATATGATGATTAGTTTGTTATTGAGTTTGTACATCTTAAGACCCACACAAGAGGTGAGTTTCATCCTAAAACAATTGGTGATAGGAGGAATAGCCCATTAAACTTATAATTTAATCAACCTTTCTCTAATTTTTCATCGTTGGATCAATTGTGGGTTATTTTCCGAAAAAATGTCACTCAAAAGAGGGTACCAGTGTTTAAATATATTGAGTTTCAAAAGAAATACTAGATAGCTCTGAACAGATAGGTGATTATGTAAACTGCAAGTTATATGGTGTGCAGAATAAAAATTCATAACGAACAAATGGATTTAACCATGGTAAAGTTGATATGGAGAAAAAAGGTAATTGATTGATACTAAACTTAGATGTCAGCTCTGAACAACTTGTTGTGATTGATTGCTGGATAAAGATGTGTACATGGGTAGATGTTGTAGTAGATTGAAGCTGTTCATGATAGTTTAAATTCCAGCTTATTGGCTCCGTTTGTTTTCCTTTTCTTGCGTACATTCTCTTCCCTCCCCCCTTATTGAGCTTAGTACTGTTTTTGAAATCAAATTTTGAAGTTTTGTTCGATTATTGGCACTGACCTGAAATTTAAACATTTTTTTCCATAGACTTTGAAGGCTGATAGAAAAGTTTGGTTGCTCTCAAACATTGATTCCCAAGAGGATATAGTTTACCCAAACGACCCTCGGGTCCCTATCAAGGTGGATGATGATCTCAAACAACTCTTCCGAAGCATCGAGTTGCCACGTGATTTTCTTGATGTTGAGAAAGAACTTCAGAAGAGTGGTGTTAAGCCTCTTACAAACACTGCCCAGAGAAGGGCTGCCGCACAAATTCAAGGCACTTCCACAAAACCGAAATCTAAGAAGAAGAAGCATGAAATTAGCAAAAGGACTAAGCTCACAAATGCCCACCTTCCAGAATTGTTTCAACACCTTTCATCACAGTGACCTTTCGAGCATTTGTTGCTGACATAACTGTTAATTCTGGCTATCGGGTCGTGTCGTCTCCAAATTTTATTCATATCTAGGAAGTATGTCGATTCGGTGATATTTCTCTTTTGTGCGGATAAAATATTTATTATTATCTCATATAGATCGAAAATAATCTCTTTGTTATCATCATTAAGGATAAGGTTGTATACATACGGCTTTCATACCTTGTTTAGATGTTAGCTTCATGGGACCACTTAATGACATTAGGGGGAATTTTGTATATAATGTCATCATGTCATAAAGCTAACGAGTAATCTAAGATCATATGTTAATAATTTGCTTATTTTTCTTGTAGATTCCGGGCATATTTGCTTGCTCTTATTATATGATGGAAATTTGCACTTCAAGACATATTATTATAAAGTTTAAAAGGATTGCTAATTATTGCCATTTTTGCAATCAACAAAAATATATTGTCACCATTGGTTTTATGTAAATGTGTCGATGAAAAGAATTTTAATGCATATTTTCAATAAATTTATAATTTTGCCATTTTTTTTTCTAATATAATAATATATAATATTTTCTCTTATTCTACACATTAGTTTCATTTATTTTTTGTCAGTATTTACTTGTTACTCCTAATTTGTATTTTAGTTTTAATCTTTAAGTTAAAATATAATCATGTGGGATCTTGTTTGATTCGTTTCAATACAATGATTATTAATATTAATTTTTTATAATTTTTAATTAAGAACAATTAGAAATATTAAAAATTAAAATATTATCTCGGCAAGTATAAAAAACTATATGAGACTAATAAGTTGGATAGGATAGAGTATATATAATTGTCCTGCTAACATTTTGCATCTTTTAACGAAAGTGAAGCCAACGAGTAACAATGTGAAGTTTTGAGGCCAAAAACAACCCAAATAACTTGTACCTTTGTGACCATGCTTACACACAATAGTACAGTTACCCTTAACCTTCAACACAAAGCCGAATTATTCAAATTTTTGCTCTTTTTCGTTTTATAATATTTAAATTTTTTTGATATTAAGAGTATCTCCAGTAAGAATTATAAGCATAAAAGTCATTAATTTTTAAATTAGTATGAGTTTTTTTAGAGTACACCTAAACATAATTCACGCCGATTTTGTTCAAAGTGAAAAATATCATATTAATATAGATCATTTATGATTGACAAATTTAACACTTAAAATTTTTAATATACTTTTATTTCTAGTAGTTTCACACTTAGGCGAAAAAATAGTAAAAAATTGATCTTGTTCCATCCAAATAAATACAAATTAAAAAATTAAGCATGATAATTTTAAAGTAAGTCTAATAAAACAAGAATGGAATATACTAGTAAGTAGTAATAGATAGCCAATACCCAAACTTGTGATGTGTCATTATTATCCTTACGATTCAATTACTTTCAAACGAATACTTGCATTACTTAACAATAACATTCTAATGTGATTAAATTTTGGGTTCATCGACAAATGTGGAGAAACAAGTATACTCCTAAGAACAAAACTCGTTATTTTCTTATTTTATTTATTTTGCGTTATTTAAATAAGTAGTTTGTATATATGAAATCATCTTATTATAAAATAGACCTATATAATTAATTTATTTTTTGCTTAATCACTTAAAATTATAAATAATCACTTTAATAAATTAAATATATATGTATAAGCTTAATAGAAATCGTCTCACCATAAAATTGTCTTATTTAAGAATTAGTATTGAGTGGTACAACTCTTGATTGACAATTGAGAATCACATATAGAAGATAATGGGATGGGATAGGGACCTAAATCCAAGTCTAACAAGTTGGCTATACATGATTGGATTCATTATTCATAGTTTAGTTACCCAAAAAAAATAGGGTTCCAATTCCAAATTCTCATCTATAAATAGTTGGTGAAGGTTTCTATGATTGGATAAACGTCATCAACTCCAATAAGTTTGCAACCACATACATCCTTAATGTATTGTCTAACACATAATCAAATAATGGAGGGATTTACGTGGCTTTAATTTGGATGTTTTCTCTACGGAATAACATATTTTATCTTTTGTCTATTTCACCAATCACTATTAATTAGATTTATATTATATTTGTGAATTTCAGAGTTATTAAGTGTTGGCTAATTTGCTTGATAAGATGTCAATTGTTTATGTTAGTTGTTGTCAATTTATTTGTAAAAATTAATTGTTGGTTGTTAGTGTTTGTTAGAGCAAAGGTGTGCAAAAAATAAAAGCAGATAAAAAAACTATTCTTAATAGTTTAATAATCTTGACTTAAAACTCAATTTTTAACTAACTTCAAAATTTTTTGTCAAATAATTTATTTAATTATTTGACCAAACAAAAATCAAAAACCAATAAAAAAACACAATTATTAAACTCAGTCTTAGTCAGAGTTTTGTTTAGTTATATTCAACAAAATTCAAACATATAGTTGCATCTCAATACTTGTTCCTTATTAAATTAGTTCAACTAAATTCCATTTAGTTTAGTTCAATTAATTTCATTCAATTCTGTTTAAATGAGAGATAAAAGTTATAGGTTAGTCTAATAGTTAAAATTTCCTCTTTCACCCTTATACAATAGTTTTGTTCTCACCAGTCACCACCTACATAAAAATCGATTGATTCTCTCTCTTGATGTAGAAATTCTCTAACTTACCCACAAATCTCAATCATAGAAATAATAATAGTATACTGTTGTCAACTCAAAAAACAAGTCCTAAGTTCAATACTTCTTATGTCTTAAGTTGTTTAGGCTTAACCAAGATAACTATAATTAATATAAAAATAACATGTACACAAAAATTAAATTGAACTGACATAATTATTGAGGTTTGTTCTCTACAATTTTTCAATTTAATTCTTCATTTTTACTCTTACACGTCATTGTTTATTCAATTTATCATTCGTTTTAGTTTAATTCGCTTTAATTCTAGCTTGTTTAATTCAATTTAATTCTAGCTTGTTTAATTTAATTTATTCAATTCACTTCTTTCATTACAATTCAATTTAAAAAAACACACTAAAAATCAAATTCCAACATTCAAAAATCCAAATAAACACCAACTGAATCTTATCCATTAAAAATTTATATCATATATATTTATTATCTAAGCTGAAGCTAACAAAGTGGAATCTTTGAGTGCATTAGTTTAATGTAAGGTTTTTGTTTTTAAATCTTTAATTAGTAATATATTAGATATTATTATCTTATGTTTTTTTGCTAGTGAATGGTGAGGAGTGATGAAATATGTACATTTTACATCTCAAGAATAATTATATAAAATTGTTTTGATAGATTGGATCCAATAATGGTAGTATTGTTGTAGGGATGATACAAATTAGTATCCTTCGCTTTTTCTAATAGATACATTATTCTCGTAAAAACTCGGTACTTCTTTTTTAGCCCATGTATAAAGTGCATTTCTCAATAAAACCTTCCTATACAACAATTTCAAGCAAATTAGTCAGTACTCGATATACGAGTTTACTGTCCAGTGAATTAAAGTGAGAAAATTTGAAATGAATAAGTAAAAAAATATAAAAATTCACATAATAGCCAAAGTTTCAAACTATTTCCCAAGATAAGCAGTTTTTTTCCAAATCTATGGCTTTGAGCTGTTCACTGATAATAACAACAAACAAAGGCTGAAGGTCAAAATTAGTCAAAGTCTTTGTTCACTATTACTAATAGCGAACAAGATTTTGACCTCCAGTCTTTCTTGGTTGTTAGTAACAGTGAACAGCTGCGGGGTAAAATTTAATACTGCCTTCTTCCTCATTTTTCCCCAAAGAAGTTTGGTCAAAAAAGGGTCAAAATCTTTGTTCGCTGTTAGTTACAGCAAACAAAGACCTTGACTTTTTTTTACCAAGCTTCTTTGTTCGCTGTTAATAATAGCAAACAAGTCGAACCTCTGCTTTGAGAAAAAACTGTTTATCTTAAAAACTAATTTGAAATTTTGGCTATTTATGTGAAATTTTTTATATTTTTTTTCTTAAATATTTTAAATTGTCTTAAAGTGATCAAATCTATTAATTGTTAATGGGCAGTCGTTTAATACTTAGGTTGCCAAATGCCCAATACCAATCGGGTTGCAAAAGAACATTTCTAGAACAATTATTCTTATAAGATACCATTTATCAGTAAAAACGTTGATTAGCAAGGGTAAAGAAGATATGGCCCAGAGCCTCAAATTTTTTTGGATCTAAAAAATATTTTCATATATAAGTTTAATCTTAACTTGAATTAAATTTAGATATAATTTATATTTTTGCTATATAGTATGAGTTATTAGGGTTATCTTTATAGAAAGTTAAATATAAAGAATACAAAACAAATAAAGTATTATTTAATTTTTTTGGCTTAAGTTTTAGAGGTTCTATTTATCTTGTAGTAAGTGTTTTGATATCAAAATTGCTAAATTTAAAATTCAAAGTGACGTGTTAAAGATTAAAGAAAAATAATCTTTTAATTGAATAAGTAGATTATTTAGCTCAACTTAAAACTATCTCGCTATGAAACAATGTCTTAAACTAAAAGAGAATATGTGTAATTTTAATTGCTTTGCATTTTTCCATGGTTAGAGTACTAACAAAATGTATAATTTGTTATTTTTGACTTATACGTCTTCTAATATATATTTTGAGCTTTTATATATTAAATTATGCATAACTAACATGTATAAAAAATTAATTTTATGAAGGTATATAATTAGACGATTTAAACAAAATTCTGCTTACTATATCTTTACACACTAATCACAATATATAAAAAAACTTGAATAATAAATAATACTTTCTTTATTTCTTTTTGTTTGTCCAATTTAAGTTTTTCTACTATAGGAGAGATAAATTTAGATTTGATTTTTAAAGTATATATATTGAAGACAAAATATATTCATATGGGATCTTGTTAGATTCGTTTTGATGCAAAGAATTTTAATATATAATTTTTACAATATTTTATAATGCGTACTAAGAGATATTAAAGCTAAAAATATGCTTTAAAATATGTAAAATAAGTAAAGTGGAAAAAAAAAACAAAAAAATATTAATATAATAATATAACAATTATTTTAGAATGGCTGAAGTAATTTAATGACTTTGGAAATTGTAGTTAGTGAGGAGCCTTGAAGATGCCGGACAACTTGGACCAAAATGTGGATAAGATGGTAGGTTTGATGGTGCATCAGGCAAGGAAACATGACAACCTGTACCATATAATAAACTTGTACTTTTAAATTTACAATCCATCCAATTAGATTGCTACATCTTATATTTATTGGTTGTATTTATTTTGAAAAATTATCAAATAAATTCGTTTTTTTTCTTTTTAAAAACATCATTTAACTATAATACTTCCTCATCGCTCAAGTTTATTATTATATATATTACAATTAATGTGTGCGAAAAAATATAATCAGGTGGAATCTTGTTTGAATCTTTTAACCGCATACATTCATATTATTAACTTTTTGTGATTTTTAAATGTGTATAATTTATTATATAAATGATCAAAATAACACATTGAATTGCGTAAAAAATCAAATGTAGCAAGTATAATAAAACGGAAGAAATATGTAAAAGCTTTCTAAATCAAATAATATATTTTCAAAAGGAAAAAAAGAATAATACTCGAAAATAACTCTCATATAATTATCCTACAATAATAACTTTTATGATAATACATGGAAAATGTTTTATTTGTTTATTCTTCCACCCACTTTTTTTTGTAGGGTTCATCTTTTTGGGAATGCATTTAGTCCTTTTTGCCTTTTTTTCTTGAAAGAAGTATGAATATGGTCTATTCGCTATTTTTCCCCTCTCGAATACCAACTTCTGCGGGATAATACTAGGTTAGTGATGATGATATTTGTTGCATAAAATGATCCTTCATTTGAAATGAATTGATCATTAACCTATTAGCCAGGAATTTGTGTTTTTAAATTAACTGGTGTTTGCGATAGCAGTTCATAAGTTATACTCTTATTGCAAAAGAATTTCAAAAATAGCAACTTAATTAAATACACATTTTAATTAAAACTGTAACATTTTAAAAATTGTCACATAAATTTTTAAATAATACTATAATCTCGATGAGAAAGATAAGTAAAACACAAAAATATTTCAATTTTTCAACCCAATTCTTTAAAACTACTCCTGACAAACTGTAAGATTACTGTTTTCAAGATCTGAGCATTGCGTGATTGAATTAGAAAAGCCAACAAAAATTGAGCCTAATTAAATTAAATTATAAATTAAATTAGTTTTATTTGGTGTAATCTCCAACTAATCATCATTATTGGCGCTTAAGAGGTCGGTTTGACCATGCTGGATACATGCTGGCTAATATTACTCCATCGGTCCATCCGTTTCACTTAAATATAATTTATATCTAAATTTTTTTTTAAAATATAAAAAAGTAGGAATATATATTTATTAAAATGTATTCATCAAGACGTATCTAATAAGATTAATTACCCATTAATTTATATCTTAACTTCATTACATTCATGAAAAATTGTGTTCAAATTAATCTATTAATATATGAAATATTTCAAACGTAAGCAACGGTATAAAACAGAATATTACAACTCAATTTATTGGGTTTACAATAATAAATTACTAAATTTCATCTTAATTATTTCAATATATCATGAGATTCGATCATACGAAATACTTGAAATTCGTTGTTTCATCATGAAGGTAAAATTCAGTTAGACATGTCACATGTTCTATTATAGAAGAAGAGTTTTGTTTCTCTTGGTGTGTTAGATGATATACTATCTATGTCATTTTGAAATTGTATTATTTGACTCAATTACGCATGTGAGAACTTTTGGGATCAAGTAATGTTATTTCAATAAAACAGGGAAAGTATACAATTCATTGTTCCAAGTTTAGATAGGGAAATTATGTGTATGGAAAGGTTCAAAATAAGAACCTTATAACTGTTATAAGTTAAGCAGAGTACTACAATGACTGATCCATAAATACCACACTTCCGAGCTAAAATAAAGTTACTAAGTTATAAAATAAGTGATCGGTTCATATAGGTGAGCTTGGTGGCCACAAGGCAAATAATTCTAAGTTTTTTTTAACATCGTGTATTTTAGACATAAAATTCATGTCGTTTTGGATTTTCGAGAGTTGTATCCAAGCGGGTACATGTTTAGAGGACATACACACTATGTTGGATTATGTTATTCACAATGAATTACAATATATATATTCGAAACTATAATAATCAGTAATATACTTCGATATGTTTAATAAACAAATTAGTTTTTCATTGTAAAATGATCTATACAAAACTAATTTTAATAAAGCTACATACATAATTCACATAATAATATCTTGTAAACTACATGTGAAATTTTCATCATTAGCTTAACTGCTCAAAAATAATTCTTCACTTTCAAGTTTATACTTTATAATATACTAACTTAAATACATGAAAAGTTTTTGACTTAAATGATGGTTTTGTATAGGGACTAGAATATTTTTTTGTTTAATAAAATAAATCTAACTACAAATTATGACAAACATAATTGCAAAAAAACTTGGTGGTAAATTAGCAGTAATAGTTAGGTAAAACAATGAGAAACTTGAGTAATAAATTCAATTTTTTATCCATCCGTTCTAAATAATATTACATTTGATTTATCTTTTATTAATAATTCAACCATTATTGTTAATTTGCTGTCAGCATACTCATAGAGTATATTGATAATAAACTAATGACAAATATTGAATTAGCAGAAAATAAAAAGGTATGTTAGCAACAAATAAAGAACAAATATTAAATTATTAAAAAATAATCTAATAGTGAGATTATTGATAGTAAACTAATGACAAATTTTAAATTAATGATAGTTTTACTGTGTTGGGTTATTGACTTTTTTCTTTATTTTTTGACTTTTAGCTTTTTAGTTGCAAAATAGTCATAAATTTATTATTCGGCAAATAACTTTTAAACATGCTCTAACAAGTTTCTAAAGCTATCTATTATTTTCAATAAACAAACAACAATCAACAAATGTAAATTTTTATCAAATATTTTCAATGTTTATTTAGTTTAAACAAGTGATTTACCAACTACTCTTATTGTTTTTCAATGTTTTTCCCATTTACTATTTTCGCATATTCTAATGTAAACTTTAAAATCATTGATTTTAATGGTGAATTTTTTAAAATTCTAAAAATTTGATATTTAAAAAGTATATATTGAGACGAAGTTAACAAGATCCCATATAAACATGTTTTTTCTTATAGATTAATGAGAGATTGTAATCAAAGTTTGACATAAAAATTCATAAATTTCATTAAAGAAGAACATATGTAAATCAAATGAGCAATACTTTAAGCCATCAATTCTAACCAACAGTCATTTGACATACAACTTCCACATAAAAAGGTAAGGGTAGCATGTTTGGACCCATTGATATTGGTCTAACCAAGAGCAATCCAAAGACCAATCAAATCAAAGATGATGATTTCAAAGTGTGGGAAAAGCACTCCAAATTAGGCAATTAGTAAAAGCATTTGGCATTGAAGTTTGAATGGTCAAAAAGGAATCCTGAATTTCTTCATTACATAAATTTTGTTATTGGGTGAATACACTTTCCTCTTCTCTACCTTTGACTGTCACCAAACCCCATAACAAATAACCCAAGCTTCCTAAATCCTTATTCCATTTCCTCCTCATCTTCATTGAAATTTTTCTTCATTCTTCTTTTTTCAAACTACCCATCTTCATTTTACCCTTTTTCTCCAACTTTCTTTCAATTACTTCATTCATCTTTAAGCTGCTCATCTTTCTGCTTCTAACTTCCAAGCTTTACTGGTATAGATTTCTTTCTTCATGAGTAATTCCTATTGACAAATTATTCATTCTTTTGTGTGTGTGTGTGTGTGTGTTCTAGTTGTGGTTTGTTAAGCTTGTCAATTTTCAGATCTATTTCTTTGATTTTAACTACCCAGTTGTTCAAAGATTACATTTTTCTTGTGAAGTTTTGATTTTTAAATTAGGGTTACCATTTTTTGAGCTGGGGAAAGAGTTTTTTTTTTTTTTTTTCTTCAAAAAATGGATTTTTTTAAGTTCATTGCTCTCAATATTTGCATATGGGTAAGGATTTTCTCCTTGATCTTTGAATTGTACCTTAAAAAAAGATTTTTAAGAGCAAGAGAGGAAATCAAAATCACTTCCCATTGATGTACAAATTTGTTGCATTTTCATGCTAATGTTTGAGATCTGTGAATGTTTAACCCTGTTCTGTAAAATTTTAATTAAGATCCTTGTATCAATCAATCAAAGTTTTGTGCTATTTTAATTTATAGGAGTACTAAATGAAAAAAAAGTTTATATATTTGCTGTTTATATGTTCATGATTATCTGGGTGCATAAATTTTGAGTTGCTTTTCATTTGAAAATGCTTAAAGTTTGAATATCTTAGCTGTGCATTTTAGATTTAGTTTCCACATCCTGTGGATCTTGTGCCATATATGATGCAGGATTTTACTCCTATTTTACTTGTAAAACAAGGAAATAATAACTGGAAATGTTAATAAAAAGTGAAAAAAGAAAGATTTGTACATGGAGGACCAATATTTTGTTGCTGTTCATGATTTGAATGTCATCCAGTGTATCAGTGTCTGTTAATTATTGAACATTGCTGTTTGTTTGTGTACAAAAGGTGGGTGATATCTCGAATTTGGTGATTTAATGGCTTCAGTGGGTATTCCTCCCACTGCCGGACTTGGACAACCCGGTGGGAATGTTGGTGCTATCGACAAGTTGCCTGATGAGATGAACGACATGAAAATTCGAGATGATAAAGTAATTGTTTATTTGATTCTTTGATACCTTTGCTTGTTTGTGTCGTGTCGATTTATTCATGTGAATGCTTATGTTGGTCTTGTTTAGGAAATAGAAGCTGCTGTTATTGATGGTAATGGTACAGAGACTGGTCATATAATTGTCACTACTATTGGTGGTAGAAATGGAGAAGCTAAACAGGTAATGTGTCTTTTATGTAGATGTATTGATTTTGGTATGCTAACTAATCTTTATTGAATCATGTGCACTTCTTATTTATATGAATTATGAAGTTGTAGTTGATATTTCCTAACACGGGTTAATCGGAGACAACCATTTTGTTTTCACTAACAAGGGTACGATTGCGTACATCTGACCTTATGAACCCCGCTTAGGTGGGAGCCAGTTGGTTTGCGGTTATTGAATGTTGTAGTTTTTGTATGTGCTCCCAATTGAACCATGGATTGTGTGTTGCTAGACTGTGAGTTACATGGCCGAGCGCATTGTTGGACAAGGATCATTCGGAGTTGTATTCCAGGTAATTTAGGCAATATGATTTTTAGGTGATTATCTTTGATTGCGTACATCTGACCATGAATGGAATTAGTAATTCTCTTTTATTTGCATGTTTAGGCTAGGTGCTTGGAAACAGGAGAAACTGTGGCTATCAAGAAAGTTCTTCAGGACAAGCGATACAAAAACCGTGAACTGCAAACTATGCGCCTTTTGGATCATCCAAACGTTACCTCTTTGAAGCATTGTTTCTTTTCCACAACCGGGAAGGACGAGCTCTATCTTAATCTTGTTCTAGAGTTTGTCCCTGAAACTGTTCATCGTGTCGTTAGACACTACAACAAGATCAACCAGAGGATGCCGTTGATATATGTAAAGCTTTACATGTTCCAGGTATCTTTGCTTTGTTGTTTGTTTGTAGTACTCTTCTATCTTGGTGAAATCAACGAGTTCTAATGATTAGCTTTTGTCGATACCAGATTTGTCGAGGATTAGCATACATTCATAATACTATTGGAGTATGCCATAGAGACATAAAACCACAAAATCTACTGGTAATATATAGACCCTTTGAGATTTATTCTTTGAGTATTTAGATTCAATTCAGTTTTAGAAACAAGATTTCTGTTTCATTATATCTGATGTATTTTTTTTGAACACAGGTCAATCCACATACACACCAATTAAAGATTTGCGATTTTGGAAGTGCTAAAGTCTTGGTTCGTCCTTCTGTTCTTACGCTCAATTCGTACTTTCACTTGTTGGGAAATAACCCACTTGTGATCCCGCATCGAATAATTAGAGAGTGGTTGACTATATTTATACTTGATGGGCTACTCCTAATATAAACGGGTTTTTGAATGGAACCTCATCGGATCTTTGTGCAGTCAACTTTTGTCTTATGCGGGGTTTGTGTACAAGCCCGATAACAACTCTATCAGTTGTATAATGTATGGTCTTTATATTTTGCTCACTACCTTCTTGCAAATGATCTAACAGGTGAAAGGCGAGCCAAATATATCGTATATATGTTCGAGATACTATCGTGCACCGGAACTGATATTTGGAGCAACTGAATACACAACAGCGATTGACATTTGGTCTGCTGGTTGCGTTCTTGCTGAACTGCTGCTCGGACAAGTATGTTTTTACTTGCTTTCTGTGATTTATCTGAGATTATATAGTTACTTATATTAACCATTGCCCACATTTGATTTCTTGCAGCCATTATTCCCCGGTGAGAGCGGAGTAGATCAACTTGTGGAGATTATTAAGGTAATTTTCAATATTTAAGCTCGTTGATGATTTTATCGTTTTCTTTTTTCATGTAGAATATTCTAGGAAAAACTGATTTTAGTTATCCAACCTTTCACTTTTCGTTGTGAATAATTTCACTTTTGGATTATTTTTTAATAATTCAACCTCTATCCTTAGTTTGCTATCAACATAACTTTTTATTTCATAATAATTCAATATTTGTCTTTAGATTGCTATTAGCATTTCCTATTAGTATGCTGACAACAAATTGAAGGCAAATGTTAGTTTATTAAAAATGATTCAAAGTTGTGATTATTCATAGCAGATAGGTGAAAGGTTGGATTATTGATATTAATTTTCTAAAGTTCTATCGATTTAAAATGTCTAGTGTGGAAAGGGGATTGAGGAGAATGATTGGAAAATTTTGTATGTTGGAGTGATATTATAATTGGTGCTTGTAAAGTGCCCATGAGCAATTTTTGTTAGCTTTTTTTTGCTGACACGTGTGTTGATTTTCTTTTCGATTTTGTGTCCGCTAATCATGTAGGTTTTGGGAACCCCAACAAGGGAAGAAATTAAATGTATGAATCCGAATTACACTGAATTCAAGTTTCCACAAATCAAAGCTCACCCATGGCACAAGGTACGCGTAAATTCTACCTTTCCCCCTTTTCCTTTACTTTGGATGGTCATTTGGTTTATCTTGTGCTTATGATGTTACAATTCAGATATTCCACAAGCGCATGCCTCCAGAGGCCGTGGATCTTGTCTCGAGACTTTTGCAATATTCTCCGAACCTTAGGTGCACAGCTGTGAGTATCAAACTTTACCAATTCCTGTCTTGTTCATTATGAAATTGAGTACGAGCTATCGAGAAATAACATCGCTTTTTATTTGTTCAATTCAGTTAGATGCTCTAACGCATCCATTCTTCGATGAGCTACGCGATCCAAATACTCGTTTGCCAAATGGTCGCACCCTTCCTCCGCTTTTCAACTTTAAGGCTCATGGTATAGTCTATCTGTTGCCTCTCGATTCTTATCCTAATTGTTAAGTTCTTGCTCACACTCTTCTTCGATTAAACAGAGCTAAAAGGGGTTCCGACAGAAACCTTGGTGCGGCTAATTCCCGAACACGCTAGAAAGCATTGCGCCTTTCTTGGATCATAGACGTTCACACGAAAACAATTCCGCTGTTTTGATGAGAGTTATGATTTTTCGATCAACATCATACCGTCTATGTTCTGCTAACTGTTCTACTGTGGCATTGTGGGAATATGTCGTTGCACATGGAGAGCGTATTGTGAAAGTTCTGTTGTATTGTATTCAGAACGTAATGGGTAACGGGCGATGAATCGTTGTTTGTAGTCTCTAGATGTAGATTGTAACTACGTATCGAATTAAATGATCATTTGATTCTTTTATATGCTTACTTGCTTATTTTCTTCCTGTTATGTGAGGAATGGTAGATTTCTATGTTCTAACTGATACATTCTAAGAAGTTTTTTGTTTCTGTTTGTTCTCTTGCGTACTAGCGAATTTTACCTGTTAACAAGCAATATGATCTGAGAATTCAGTGCAGTTTTTCGATCTTTCCAGTGTCGTTAACAAAGAAGAGGGACGGGATTCTAACAACAAAACATCCCAAAGAGGCGATCAATCGACTTCTTTGAACCTCGCTCTGCTACTTCATTGTTGCCTTGCTGATGATTTTGTGCATTGTAATCACAGATGCTTTCTGTCTAAGTTGTACAAATATGGTTCGTCCTGTTTTCACCAAACTATATTTGTCCTATATTTTGACGTGGGTAATCTGGGTTCGGACTTGTTTAGGTCATGATAGTCGAGTTATTCTACGCACATATAAAGATGAGTGTTTAATCAACTATGTACGAATATTATAAGGAGGGGTTGGTAAAAGCATATGACATGACAAAATAGTTACTAATCTAGGAACCGATGCAACAAATAGTCTTAACTCTTAAGTTAAAGGTTGTAACAACAAAAGGTTTTTCTAGATTAAAAAAGATACTCTTGTGAGAGATCGTTTCTCAAAGGGATAACATCAAACAAGAAGCCCTATTTATATTTTCTTTTTAATATGTATTAATTGGGCTATTTAACCCATATACCTAATGCATCTCTCGAAAAGGCCGTCTCTCACAACAATTTGTGAATAGTGAATCCTTAAATTTATGATAATCTTCAATTCGACTTCAGGTTTGATATTTGCCACAACATTCACATTGAGTCAATTCATATCCCGTCTCAACCTATTTTGGACAGTGGCATCGATCATTACTGAGCTGCTTTTCTATGCTTGCGACTTAAATCAAAGTAAATTATATATACATTTTAGCAGTGGTGGATTCAGTAAAAAAAAAGTGATATTAAAGTATTAAATAAAAAAAATTACATTTAACAATATAAAGGCTACTGTGATTAACTAATTAGAGGTTTGGGCTTTGTTTTTTGTCTTAAAATAGAAGAAATGCGCGTTTAATTTGGTTTAAACCTTGGCCATTTATGTGGAAGACAAGGTGGATACCAAGTGATCTTTGTGAATCTCTTTACTGTTACATAATTTACATAATTACATTTTCGATTTAAGTGATGTTAACTGACTTTAATGACATCACGCTGTATCCGCCGCTACATTTTAAAAGACATGATTTGGTGTGCAGAGTTTTCTTTTCTCATATCTTAATATTCATCAAATATAATGGGATAGCTTATAAAAAGTGCAACAATGAAGTTCTAATGACAACCCTATATATTTTGGGCTTAGCCCTCACTATCACAAAAAATAATATGGGCTTAACACCACCCTCAACTTAAAAGCATATAGATAATAAATGCCAAGTTGTAATGTAGATAACGAAATTATCGCGTGCCTAGAGCTTTAGTAAAGATATCTACACATGTTTCATGTGTACAAATATGAGTGGGAGCAAATAGAGCATGTCAAATAGCATCTCGCACATATTGACGATCGACTTTATAGTGTTTACTAATAACATGATTGTGAGTAATATCTAAAACTAACTGACACAATAAAATATCATAGGTGAAAAATCAAGAAAGACTATCCAACCAAAGTGAGAGTCTCGTGTTGATAGTCAACTAGACTGATTTAAATCACGTCATCTTTAGACATATATGTCGAAAATTGAAGAAAGGAGGATTCCTTTACCTAAGGTACATTTAATTGTACAAACCCTTACTATAGACTTATAATAACTAATCGTTTTCATATCATATAATAAAACTTTGAAATTGATGATTTATGAAAATTCATAAGTTTCCCACAAATTAACCGAATTTGAAAAAATTTTAGAGTTCATGATTGCAAAACTTTTATGTATAACATTGTTCAAAATATCGAGCAATTCAACAATTAAATTGTAAATCCATAAATCTTAAATACTAATAGAGCAAATCTAAAAACTACCATCATATCATAGAAAAAATTTATTAAATTTTATGCTTGATTATTCAATTTTAGAATTTTTTATATTCATGTCTCACTTATTTTACCATAAAATTTTTTATTTTGTTGTATTATTGACAATATTACTTTTTTTCTTCTTCTCTCACTTATTATTTTATTGACTAAAAAGAATAAAGAAAATTCAATGTGTCTAATCTATCAAATTTGTACTTATTGGTCTTATTAAATATTCCAATATTTCAATATCAAGTCTTCGAACTACCACGTCAACGTGATTACCATTATGTCAAGGTTCGCTAACAACAATACCACGTCATAGCCTTATGTCATATAGACTCCTAGCTCAAGTATCCCGTGATATAAGCCTTAAATGATTCAAATTAATTAGAGTGTAAAGTAACAAACTCAAATTATAATATTATTAAGATCGAATGTATAAAGTATTTTATTGAACAAATTAAATTTTTAATGAAAGTAAAAGAAATGACGATCTTAATATTTCAACATGCAGATAATGAGTAGATCTATGCAATAAGTGTGGGCTCAAATTGATCGGGGACTTCTCGACTCGTTCTAATCCGGTCCAACCCATTTATAATTTTGTTTTTCTAACTTTCTATCTAGATTGAGTCAACTTTCTTATAATTTCATAATTTGCTTTTGGCAATTATTATTAGACTGTTTGACTATTATAAATTTGTAGTAATAATGTATCATAGTTCAAATAAAAATAACAATAAAGGCTTATTTAGGGCTCGATTAGAGCCCATTTTAAATCTACTTTATTTATATAAATAAATTGCCCGTTGAAAGCTTTAATCATCTATGGCTTGACCTGTTGAAAGTTGCATATTTGAAAATCGGATTTAATTCAATGGGCTTCGGCCCGTTGGACAGGTGTAATTATGAATAACCTAAGTACATTATATTATATTACAAAAATATACGTGTAATGGGGTATTCTAAAAATAAGTCGACTCAAAATAAACTGAAAAATAAAGATGATCACCTTAAGTGATTAATTAGGTGACGGACAATTTAATTGATGTAGTGATGATGAACACCTTTGAAATTATTGTTAGAAAAGGATGATTGAAACGTGGTGGTGGACCGTTGGTGTTATTGGTCAATTACTTTTAATATTCGATTATTTCACTTCATAAAAAATATTTTTTTTTTCTTTTCAATTATTATAGTGTCTGAACTCTTGCTCCGAGCCTCACAAATGTCAGAGACGACACTCACAACCATTGCGCTCAATATTCACAACCTATACCTCTTGTTATAACTCAAAATTTAAAATTTGTCGCTAAATATATGATCTCACCGGCATCCATAAAAAAACACACAATACTTATCCAAGAAATTCATCAATACTACATGAACCTAACTTCTAAAATACTAAAAGTCAAGAAGCTAGAGTGAAAGAAAAGAGAAGAATGTGTGACTTTAATGGGCAGATCATTTTTATTTTACCTGTATTTATTTGAAGGATGAATTAGCAAGGAATCAAAGTTGCCGCTAAAGTTAATGATGAAGCAATGACGACTGGGTTTGTAGCTAAAAGGAGACGAAGCTTAGATCAAATTTTCTTAGCAACGAGTGAAATAGTGATATAGAAATTCCCAACTAATTTGCTCGCTTAAACCCACAGACATTGTTTACCTCGTAACAACTCAAATTGCTCAAATACCTAAAATTCTTACTATTTTAACCTCCCTCATAAAATTAATTTTGTAATGTCGATATAAAAATTCTCAGCTAGTTTACTCGCTTAAATCTAATCACCATCTTAAAATTCTCACTTACTCTTAAAAGGCAACAACAAACTCAATGTTTAATGTGACTTTCAATCAAGGTAGCCAACCAACAAATTGCAAAGCGATTTGGATTCTATTATGGCATATTCATCATAAGGTTTAATGTTTTGATGCATTGTCTTTTTTGTTAAGGTAGTGTTAATTGCGTGTTAATGTTTATGTTACCAATATGAAATGTTTAGGCTTTTGGTGGGAGAAGTGTCGGTTCCATATTATTATTATTATCATTCATTATTCATATAGTTGATGTACTTAGTTTGTCAACTAATTATGAGGCATTTGGAATAGCTGATTTTTTTAAAGGTGTTTCATAATTCTTCATAAGTTAACCTTTTTAAGAGTGTCACCGTCACACTAATTCACTAAACAAATTAATCTAAGACAAATAAAATTATTTATTACTTTTTTTGTCCTTGTGAAAATTATTAGAGTATTTTAGAAAATTTAGTATAACAGTATTTTATAGGAAAATTAGAAGAATATGAATAAGATGAAAAGATAAGTTAGATCTATGAAATATGAATGAAAATTTAAAAAATGCGGCCATGACAAAAATATAAATAGAACAAATATAATAGAACAGCTAAAAAGAAAAGTGAGATAAATTTGGTGGGACAAAAAAATATAACTTCATTACATATACTAAACTTCAAAATTAATGGGGGAAATGGTGGGGACGGTGGGGCTGGAGTGGAAGGTGTGAGTAGTATACAATTGGGAGAAGGAGAGGGGTAAGATTTTGTTTTTTATTTTAAATTTAATTTATTTTTTTTTGGTAGAAATAAATATTTTACGTGTAATAGGTAAAAATAAATATTAGTGGAAAAATTATCTCAAAAGTTAATATTATGAAATAGTTAACTAATAATTGATATATTATTGTAAGGAAAATATTGAAAAGTTATATTTAGTCTCTCCGTTTTCTATTAATCTTCTCGTAGAAAATATTTTGTTTTCAAAAAGAAAAACTTTTATATCATTAATTTACAAATTAAAACATATTTATAATGCAAATTAAAGGATGCAAAAGAGTAATTTTCTTATTAAAAAAATCATAGAAAAGTATAGGTTGATCTGGATCAGCTCAAGGGTGTGGGGCTAACCCCACCAAATTAGCCCGTAAACCTAGAAAAGTCAAAGAAAGAATGACTTTTAAGTATGAAAGAATTATCAATCGAAATCACTGATAGCAACTAAATATTATTTGAGAAATTAATTACTTTTATGTGGTAAATTTTGATAGGATGAAAATTTTGTTGTTTTAATTTATATTTTTTATTTTGTTTATTTTATTATTATTGTTATTTTTATTCTTTTAAGGTGATTTAAATCATGATGATTGATTAAGAATTTTGCTCATCAAATTGCTTAAATTTGGGATCAATAATTCTTAATCAATAATTGTGATTTGTAAATCATCACAAAAAGATAATAATAATAATAATAACATAAATAAAATTAAAAAGGGAAAATTAAAGTTACAAAATTCTCAACCTATTAAATAGCATCACAAAAAGACAATTTATTAACTGTACAAATAATCGTTATTTACTATGATCTTTTCAATTTGGCCCATTTGGGCTAACTCTCGACACACGTCAATTGTTTCTGTCAAAACTGATATGACATCACTTGTATTCGTTGGTGATGACGTTATTACTAATATAGATCATTACATCACAACATGTATTCCAGCAAATTGTAAATGGAAGATCAAATTGGATACTCTAAATTAATACTCCTATTATCCTATACATCCTCCTGGTCCCTTTTTTTTTTATTATTTAAAACAAAAGAAAAACGCGCTTGACTTAAAAGTCAATTTTTATTACTAAGTACTTTTTTCATTTTCCAATTATTCACGATTTGAGGCATTTTTTATCGTGAGAAGATTATAAATTAGACTACATTTTATTATGATTAAATTAATTCAAATACTTCTATTAACTTTCTTGGTTAAAATAGTTGACTTTTAATTTTTTATAGTTAAATTTTATGGGTTAAAATTATCACTTTGAACAGTTTTTTTTATATAATTTTGTCCAACTATGACATAGTCTCATACAGGAGTTGTTCTTAATTTTTTAATCGTTGTATTCAGTGTATTGTTATTGATTGAATTTAACTCCCTTTAAAATAGGGGTGCACATATGTCACAAGATTTTGATCATTTTAGTTGTCAGAATTCTATGGTAGACGTTGATATTTTGGAGACTCTAATTCGCAAATTAACTATTTAAATTGTAATTTGCAAAAGACGTAAATTTTAAAGCTATAATTTACAAATTATTCTTTTATTGGTAGTTCTTAGTCTATAAACAACAATCAATAGTAAATTGTCAAAATCAACACAGCTCTCTCTTTACCTTTAGTTATTTTATATTTCCACTGTTTACTGTCATTGTCTCATTTGCTTTTTAAATATTATTCATCAATCATCCTCAAATTATATTTTATTCTTAATTTATAATATCATTTCTCAAGCCAAATCTCTAATAAGAATAATTAAATTTTTAAATCTCGTCTAAATATAGGAGATGATGTACTAGAATGTTATTCCCAAAACAGGCCAAATGCCTTTTAGTCTTCTACTCACTTTATTTCCCATACCCTATTAAGCCATTATTCAATTTTATCTTTGTTGACTACCACGAACAGTAATATAAAATCATGTCCCTTTTTAAACTTCAATTATAAATGGACGACCAAAACCCTTCCCCAACAAGTTCAATCAAAACCTAAAAATCAAATCAATTTTTCAAAATTTTCCAAAACCTGTATAAATCCAATCTCCTACCGAATCGCTTAAATTTAGATGAAAGTTCAATCAAAAATTGGGTGAAGAAATGGAGAAGCAGATGAATTCACCATTATCAACAACAGTAGCAGCAGATGAATTCGACGACGAAGAAAAGAAGATGGAAAAATTTTACGAATTAATTAGAATATTCAAAGAAGCTCGAGAAGATCACCAACGCACTATTCTTCGATTACGCCTTCATAATCACAATCAACGCCGAAATCATACCGATAATAGTAATTTTACTACTAATAATAAAATTAATAACAGTGATTATAATCAGCAGAAGATCAAGGATAATGAAATTCAAGGAAATGCGATTTGGATGCCTTCGTTTAAATGGGAGGATTTCAGAGGAATTAATCATAATCAAGAAGAGGATAATCAAAATCGAGATCGGAATCAGGTTGTTCTTTCTGATAAATCTGGAATTAATTTACTTCATGATAGTTCTAATTGTGTTGATTATATCATGGATAATGAAAATAATAATAGCAGTTTTAAGAAAATAGATAAGAACGATAACAGTTTCAAGAAGAGAAAGATTAGTGACGTTGATGATGACGACGAAGATGATGACGAGATCACCACCGTTGATCACTTCAAAAATCAAAGACCGCAGCCGTTTGATACTGGATTGGACCTTAATCTTGCCCTTTGATTTCTGTATTCTATGCTAGCCGTTAGATTTAGGATATATAATACTACCTCCTATTCAGCTGAATTGTCCCATTTTTTTTTTGGCACTATTCACTTATCACTCTTAATTTGTATTTTACTCTTAATCTATAAGTTAAAATATAGTCATATGGGATCTTGTTTGATTCGTCTCAATACAAGGATTATTAATATCAACTTTTTATAATTTTTAATTAAGCATAATTTGAGATATTAAGAGTTAAAATGTTGCCTCGGCAAGTGTGAAAAGTCAAATGGGACAGTTCAGCTGAATAGGAGGGAGTATGTTTTATTTTAACAATGTTTGTTAAAAAGTGGACATAGGACCATATTGCATGACTTAATGAGTTATGAGTTTTATGAGGTTATTTTATGAATTATTATATATGCGCGCTACTTTCTTTTTATGATATGATTATTGTAACTTAAATGGTACTCCAATTAACTATATAATGATGCTCTAAGTTGTGTTTTATTTGTTGTTTTTTCAAAAATTATTTTAATCTTTATTTTATATTATTGTCATATTTAACCCTTATTTTCACATGTTTTAGGCAAAATTATCTTTACTTTTTTATAAAGTATAACATTTAATAATTTAATTTTGTGGTTCTTATATGTTCCATACACTTAAAATTAATATTAAATATCAAATCCACAAAAAACATTTATTTTTATATATTTATATTTTATTTCATTAATATAATTTATATATATTTCACATTTACAATTAAAATTAATATTAATTACTTTACTATCCATCGTATCATAATTACGGTGATAGTTTTATCTTTTTTTATTTGCTAAGAATATTTTTGTGAAAACATCATTTAGGAAGGACTATGTTCACTTTTTGTTAACATGATACTCATTTGTAGATTCCTTTATTTATTTAAATTATTATTTATTATACCGTTTAATAGAGAAAGTAATTGCATAAATGAAATGTAAACAAAGTAAATATGTTGATGAAATTAAAATAAAGTGGTAGACTAATGTCAAGTCTTGTATGAGACCGTATTACCATGAGATGAGTCCATATAATTAGTTTATTTCTTAAATTGATCACTTTAAGATTACAAGTGATCACTTTAAGCTTATAAATCATCACACTAATGTTATAAAAATGATTACTTTAAACCGTAAAAAATCACTTTAAAATTATAAATATTATATTAGATAAACTAAATAATAATAACAATAATAATAATACTAATAATAATCTCACTGTAAACTGTCTAATTTGAAAATTTATGAAAAAAATGTTGTCACTCAAAATAGCCAATGATCATCATCATTATCCTACCCAATATATTCCACTCTTAGAAAACTAAGGCGGGGAGGGAAAGACGACGGCAACTCATACCCATAAAAGAGAGCGTGGCCAAAAAAATCCCCTGGATCGAGGAAGATAAAGAGACATAAAAATATATGCGAGACAACTTAAAAGCCTATAAACAGGAGAACCACTGCAAAATAGCCAATGATAATGAATAAATTTATAAAGTACCTACAATGGTAAAGAAAGAACGAAGTGTGTTTTTTTTTTTATTGTAAATTTTCTTGGGATTTGTTATGGTAATAGGTTAATTGTTCATTTGCACAGTTGTGTATAAAGTATTTCTAGATTGGTTTTGGAAAAATATTATCAATCTTTTACTTTTTCAATTATATGTATAAATTCAAAGTGAGAGATAGTATCATTTTATTTTTTTTTTATCAAGTCAATTACATTTAAAATATTGTATTTAAAATGAGAAATTAAGATATAATTTTTTATGTATATATGTATGATTGTGAGTTATTTTATGTTAAAATGGTTGGAATATATAAAATTTTATTAACATATTTATAGGTATTAAGACTTGAATTCTACTTTAAAAATATTTAAAAAGGCAAATATAACTGCGTTAATAAAAATTATAATAGATGAAATTGCATATATAGTATACTCCTTTGGGTAACTTAATATTTTTTCCTCCGTTTTGAATTTGTTTAAGTAATTTTTTTTTCAGAGTTTGTTATATTTTCAGACTTAATTTTTTTAATTTTTATTCAAATATTTTTTTAATACTATTTTCATTATTTTGAGACTTAATTAGGATAGAACACTTTACTTTAACTAATGATCAGCACGTGTAGTGGTTGAGGAGTAATTTTCATAACAAACTTTTTTAATATTCAAACAATGTTGTAAATCCAATTCAATGTTCTAAATTTTATTCCTTTTTTTAGACAAAAAATCTGAAAAATTTTCATTTAAATTCTCTTCATGTAATAAAGGGTTCGTTTAAAGTCTTAAATGTTCTTCCTGCTCCATTTGAAATATAATTTAATTTAAATACTCACTCTGATCTTAATTATTTTTTTTTATATGGAATATGAATAAAAACCAAAGATAAAAATAAAAATAGTAAGATTCTAAATTAGTGTAATTATCCATTGTTGGGAATAATGAATATATTCTTTTGAAATCTTAAAATGCAATAATTGAGAAGAGAAAAAAAGTCTCTTAATAATAAGCAAGAGAGAGGGTACACCAAAAAGATCATGTTATTTCGGATGTAAAATTGTAAAAATGTATGTTCTTTTAGTAATTAATGAAATAACTCTAACCTTATAACTTTTTCTCCTCATAAACAAAAGTTTTAAATTTTTGTTAAATTTACTTTATTATTATACATTATAACGACATTATTTTAAAAGAACAAATGCTCCAATCACCTTTAATTAACACTTTTTCAAAAAATTGATCGAAATAAGTAATTAATTTAACAAAAACTCGAGGTCACTATGTAGATTTTAAAAAGTTAATCGACTAAATGACTATATAAAAAAGTCAAAAAGTTAAAATTATAACGTGAAATATCCCTATGTTATATATACATTTTGTTTAGATATACACTTCACCTAGTGATATGAAGACTATTAAAATTATTATTAAAATATGTGGATAAATTTTTTTTTTTTAAAGTTAAGATCATAACCAAAAATAAAACTATTTTATTTTTCAAAAGATAAATTAAAAAATTATAACAATTTTAAATGGGAAAGAGGGACTATAAAATAAAAAAACGATTAGAGATAACTGAGATTCTAAGCATATGCAAAGTATCTAACAATACAGGATTAGCTATGAATTTGTTGACATTATTTTACATTGCTACTTATTTTTTGGCTTTCGAATTACTCCTATAAAAAACTAGTTTAGAAGCTCGTGCAATATATATAGTTTAGTATATATACATATATAAATAAAGTTTTCAATGAATAATGCTAGAAAAAAACTGTTTTGTTTTAGAAAAGTATGTAAATACCACATCTTTTATTATTTTAATAAAATAATTACTTTGGATAACTATATAACTTACTTACTAAAATGTTTAATCTAATTTAGCTCGTAAATTATACTAAAATATTTTTTTATGGTCTTCTAAAATCATATTAAATTAAATAAACTAACTATTTATGAATGAATTGAGCATATTTTGATTCGATTTGAACTAATTAATTAATTAATTAAATTTTAAACAAATTTTAAAAACATTTAATAATTTAAATAAATATATTTTCTAAAAATAATTTTTCACTTACATATGACATATTTTTTTAAACACTTAATTTCTTAGAGATTCTTATTTTTGGTATAAAGAATTAATGTAATGAAAGTTAGTACTTATCTTGTTTAGTTTTAAATTTATTGAAAAAATAAATTTTCAGGCAATCAATTATAGCTTAATTAAAAATACTTATCTAATTTGACTTTAAATTTATTTAGAAAAATAAATTGCCACGCAGTTAATTATAGACTTATTAAATTAATACATTTGGCTAAACTCTAAAAAATTGTTATATGTTATTTTTCAGTTCTTTTATCAGTATTTATGATTTATGATTATGATGTAATATTATGATTATAAAATATGTAAGGGCATAAAGAGGCATAAAGAGTAGCACATAGGATTCCTCTTGTCACTTTCTACCATGTAATGTAAATTTCTTAGTAATTGCAAAGCTAGTGTATTATCTAGGGATGGTCGTGGCAGGGTTTGGAGTGGGTCTGGTCAGATTTGGATCCGGACCTTTTTATTTTTTATAGATTTAAACGCAGATTTTGACCCTTTTATTTTTTATAGATTCAAACTCGAATCCGGACTCTAAGGGTCCAAAATTTTCTAGGGTTCTTAATGGGTCTTAAACAAAATCTCTTTGATTTGTCAAAATTGAATGTTTTGTGAGTCTTTTGTAAGCAACTTATTATCGTATTACAAATACTTGTTCGAGTCCATGAAATTCAAATACTAAATAATTACTAAAAAGTAAAAACACTTATCTAAATGCATAATTAAAAACCAAACACTTGTCTAAATGCATAAGTAAAAACACTTGTTTGAGGCACGGGTCTAGGTCTGGGTCTGCACCTTGGGACCTAAACCCGGACCCGTCAAATATTTTTTGGATCCAGATCCGACCCGAATTCGATGAGTTTCAAAAATTAAGACCCAGACCCTTAAAAAAGGGGCGGGTCCAATAGGGTGCTGGACCGATGAGCATCCTAGTATTATGGTAGCTATTTGCCAATAATATTTCCTCTATTGGCCCCCTCTCTTTTGTTGTATTCTAGCACTAGTACTAATGTTTTCTAATACTTAAAAAGAAATTGGATCTTTTCCAAGCAAGAATCTTGTGCATCAAATTAATGGTTGTACTATTAGTTTGGACACTATTCCATTACTTTTCAAATTGAACTTAATTGCATTGGAGAAAGATTAAGTTAAGGGAGCTTCCATTCTTCTTGTATTCCCTACAGCTCCATTGGAAGTCTTGTTTAGTATGTTTATGCTTAGAAATCAATTCAATTAAAAGCTTAAGTTGATAGTTAGAGTTTATGTTGGGTATTTTATCAGACTCTCTTACATAAGATTTCTTTGGACTAGAAATATGAATGCAATTCATGTCCTTTTCATAAATGATACTAAATATTCCGCTTGAAATGAAAAGTGAATGAGATTCGGACATGTGACCTCTTGTCACGTTCACTATTGATACCGTGTTAAGAATCCAAGTTTCAACTCAACCAAAATTTTAAGCAGATTCCATGTTAAGGAATCAACTTAACTAAAAGTTTAAGTCGATAATTAAGACTTTATGCTATGTTACATATTTATCGAGTTATTTGAAACAGCCCAAACTAGCGTAAACAATATAATAATATTGTCTACAAAGCACAGCGGAAGACTTATAGAAGTCTGGGCTGAATTCGACCTATAGCTCGATAGCCACAGCAACCAATATCAGAGTATTTAAAAACTTTACATAATTGTAATAGAATTAATTACAAACCAGTTATAATCTAAGTTAATACATTATAAAATATCTAACCTTTTTTTAAATTCTTACAACACATGATTTGTCGAAATATCATTATAAGTTAACTTTCCAAAAACGATGTCCTCCTTATCGCAACACATGACACATAAAGGAGCAGCACATCCATTCACATTAAAGTTGGCAACCTGAAAGTAGATCTATCCCTCGTAAGAGATAGGCCTCATAAAAAATTGTCAACAATTGAATTGTTGAGTAATCCAACGAACTATTACATTTTTATACAAGTCATTAACAAACATCTCCAATCAAATTCCTTGTTCACTTGGTAACCATTTATAAACATTATTTTATCTAAATCCAAACTCTTTTAAAAGATCGTTTGGTATCGACATAAATACGGCTATGAACCTTTAGTTAATAACGAATCAAAATACGGTTATAACTTTACAAGTTAATAGCGAAATAACACAGCAAGTAAAACATATGCTTCAATTGCAAAACAAACAAAAATTTATATACCAAACATATTTATTCAAAACTCATTAAAAACAATAATGTAATAACAGTATAAAACGTGGGAATGTAATGGACCGTCAAGAAGTAGGTTTGATCTAAATCCTGAGAACACGGGTGATCATCATCACCGAAAATACGGCTCTTGCAAGAACGAAACGGAATCGGGGGCTCGAGACCGATCCGAATAACCATTACCTATTATCAAGCTATAGGATTTCACAATAATCCGGATATAAATATCCGTTGCCAATTCCCAAAAATGGACATTTTATAATGTCGATTCAATATAAAATAAAACAATAATTCACTAAATTTTCTTTTGAAATCAACAATCATTACTTAAAATATAAATCAATTCATCATCAACCATCAACATATAAGAACTTGAGTTACTATCGATGGAGTTTAACTAATTTTTCACCGATCTTAAATCCCAGTATGCAACTTATATCCTATCTAATCAAATACCCAATTGATACTTATATTCCCAAATTTGATACTTGTACCTAGGGATGTTCAAAACCGGATACCGGGTCGACCCGGTTCCGAAAAACTGGGTACCCGATTTTCCGGATAGTTAAAATTCTATTCCGGATCCGACCCGGTTCCGAAAAACCGGGTACCCGATTTTCCGGATAGTTAAAATTCTATTCCGGATCCGACCCGGTTTAAACCGGGTCGAAAACCGGATACCCGGTTTTGTAATTTTTTTTTTTCTTATTTCTTTTAACATTTTTTTTAATATGTAATTCAAATAATATTAAAATACTTAACTTTATAATTATATTTTATAAAATAATTTAATTTTTTTTAAATAATTTTTGGAGATTTAATTAGTTCCTCCACCAAGAACCCTTCCGTCACATTGCAAAAACCCATTGCTGTCTGCTGCCATCTCTTTCGTTCCTTCCCTCTCCTCTTCTCTTCCCTCACCTCTCTGTGAGCCGCCACAGCCACCAGGACAGTAGCCGACAGCCCTCACTCCCACCAGCAGTAGCCGACGCACCTTCCTCCTCCCTCCTGGCAGCAGCAGCTGATGCGATTTCTCCCCCCTAAACAGCAACTTCTGCTGTTTCGTGCACTCCAACAGCAGCTACGGCTGCCGGCACCGCTACCTACGCCACCGCAGTGCCTTGGCTCTCCTACGCCACCACCACTCCATTTCTAGTTTCCTTATTGTAAGCTTCATCTTTACTCTGAGTAATTTTCCTAGTTTCTAATTAGAATTTTATTAAGTTTATGAGTATAGTGTTGATTTTTGCCTAATGATTAGTGAATCTTTCAATTTCATTTATGACATTTAAAAAAAAAAAAAAAAAATCAAACCGGATACCGGGTACCCGATTTTCAAAATTCGTGATCCGTATCCGACCCGAATACCCGATTATAAAACCGGGTACCCGACCCGAAATATCCGAATTTGGAAAACCGGGTAATTTACCCGGTTTTAAAAATCGGAAAGCGGGTTTTTCGGATCGGGTTTTCGAAACCGGATATTTTTGAACACCCCTACTTGTACCAACACCCATAATAATCAATTACGGACCATAACTCAACAATAACAATCAATAAAGAAAGAATAATAACCGTAAATTGATCCCAATTTGAACAATTAATCTCATGATTGGTTATTCGCGATTTTTATGACAGTTTGTTAGTATTTTGGTCATAACTCTCTCATAAGAACTCATTTTGGGGCGATTCAATTGCCCACGCGACCGTATTTTAAAGCTCTACAAATCATATGAAGATACCAAAAGCTAAAACGAACATAACAATACCAAAAATTGTAAAACAGTAGGAACCTTTTTTGATCTGAAATTTCAGAATCCATATTACATAATTTGATACTAGAAAATTAAACCTAAATAACCATTACTAATCAACATTAAACAAGCACCTAAAACTTGATAAGAAAATCAATTTGATACTAGAGAAATAATTTGATATCATAATTATATCACCCAATTAAAAAAAAAATTGATTAGGAAATCCTCAAATTATTTCCAATATTCAGTTAGTTGCAACGTTAACTAAGATAAAGCAGATTACCTTAGATACTTCTCATCGCTGCCCACCAAAAACCTAGAATCACCAGACGTCAAGTGTTCTCAGCCGGGATCAGTGATGGCAACTCGGGATTGTTAGGGCTCCGGTAAGAATATAGAGGAGAGAGAAAATAGGAGGTCAAAAAAAGAGAAAGATTGAAATAAATAAGATTAATTAGCATTTTAATTCCAAGTATAAGATTGGGATAAACTTATGTCCCAAAATAAGCTTCCATACGTCCAAGCCTAGCCTCGGGTAAGTCGCTGTTAGTAACAGCGACTTAAGGCAAAAGAAAAAAAAAATAAACAGTTGAAAGTCGCTGTTACTAACAGCAACTTATAGCTTTATATTTTTCCAGAATCCTTCTTCTTCCTCACTTCATTTCGCGATTTACTTTTTCTCCCGCAATTCTCTACTTTCTCCTTCTTCATTCCAACCTTGTAAGGATCTTCATTCCTTCAACTAAGGTCATCAAGTTTCAAGTTTGTACCAGTAATTAGTGCTGTAGTCTTCTTAGATCGATCTAAGGTAATTTTTTTTGGTTTTTTTTTCAATATTCGAAAAATTAGGGTTTGTTGTGTTTTAATCAATTTTCACATTAATGTAGGTTGACAAGCTTCCAATTACGTAATTCTTCTTGATCTACAGCTAATTGAGGTTCGTTTTTATTATAGGTGAGGCTACCGTCACGTTACTTGACGTAGCTGTTCTTACACGGCTTCCCATCGAGGGACATGCCGTGTGCATCGATGCACGCCAGTTTGAAAGCTGGCAAGATAAAGTCCATAGAGTATTAGGAGTGCGACCTCCGGCTGAGGTAACCAAAGGGAGTAGCCTGCGTGTAACATGGCTTGCACAAAACTTCTCGCAACTCCCTGAAGGTGCTGATGACGCCACCGTTGAGAGATACGCTAGGGCGTATCTCCTTTATCTGATTGGTGCTGTCTTGTTCTCCGACAAGACTGGCAACCGAGTACAACTATTGTACTTGACGTTGCTTGATGCGCCATGGGAGGTCATCTCCGGGTACAGCTGGGGTTCGGCAGCCCTAGCGTATCTGTACAGGAGACTTTGTGAAGCTTCACAGAAGAACGTGAAGGAGATCGCTGGTCCCCTGATTATTCTACAGGTAATAATAAGTTATAATGCTTATTCTACAGGTAATAATATTGTTGTACCTCTTTTACTTACTTATAATGGTAATTCTTAGCTTTGGGCATGGGAGCATGTTCTCATTGGTCAACCGATGAGGAGTGTGGGTCGTGGTGCATTTGCGCCACCACTGCTTCCTCCCCCGCATGTGCCATATGGATCGCGGTGGTCCTTTGAAAGACGATCAAGGACCCACACTGGATCGGGCGTGGGGTTCTACCGCGATCAGCTCGATCTATTACGTGCTGACCAGGTAACAACTTCACCACAACTTGTTTTATAAGTATCAAATTGAGTAATTTATTAATCGAATTTTCACGTTTAGTTTCTATGGGACCCTTACCCCGCTGAGGCATACGCTGCATTGCCTCAGCACTCGGGCATATTGTCAGGGGCGTGGAGAGCATCTGTACCTCTGATCTGCTTTGACATGGTCGAAGTGCATCTCCCTGAGCGCGTACTGCGCCAATTTGGGATAGTACAGGGCATCCCGCCTCCATGCGACACAGAAGCGGAGCTCCACCACTCTCGCAAGGGTCGGGATCCCAAGAACTGGCTAGAGGTGAACTGGCGGCATGTCGCTCGTTGGGAGCACAGGCTAGATCTGCTTGCCCAAGGTGCGCCGATCGAGGCTGCAGGCGCACCTACTACGGCGGATTACATGCCGTGGTTCCTCTCCATTACTCGCCGATGGATGACACCACGAGGTATCTTGGCAGCATCCCAGTACAATCCCGCAGCACCGACGATGACACACTTTGTAAGTATTCTTCAACTTTAATTATTATCCTTACAACTTACACTTTAAACATTTCATTAATAATTAAGTCTTACTGCAGGCACAGGGCATTGCATCAGTCATCGGCTCCTCCCAAGAGGAGCCCGTACGGGAGATTGCCCAAGGCATACTCCAAAGCACGCAGTTTCAACACTTCATTCCGGAAGTAACTGCGCCCACACCACTACGTACGCGTACGAGTCATCTGCTCATCAACCCGACGTTCATCTTGAGGAGGTTGACTTAACGTGTTCGGACTACGGTGTCGGGTCCTCACAGGGTGCCACATCATCAAACTATCAATCCCCTCCCCTACCCGAGCGTCATGCGACTGCATCTTACTATCGTAGAAGGCGTCGTAAACCGTCACAATTAGACAGGGTACAGGAGGAGGATTAGCATTACAATAGTTTTGTAATTATTGAACATTTGTACATACTCATTTGTAACTGTTGGTCTTTTGTGTGTAAATTGTAACATATATGTACATGTATATATTTTTACCGTAGTATCACACGTTTATTATGAGTGAATTGATGTTAACTACTCAAACTTTTGGGCGATAAATCATTCCGCGAACAATGCAGCATAAATTTAATCAAAAACATACAATCATATTCAAATAAGGATGTTGCTATTCAACATTCAACACAATTTCAAGCAAGTTCAACAAATCCAAATCCAATTACATACTTCATGCATTAAGTTAAACTACCGTCGCTAACTAAGAAGGCTTAGTTAACTTTTTCATAATTCTTTCAGTCTCTTCTTTCCTATGTGCCATATCATCCATTTGTCTCTTTAGATTAAATACCTCATCTTTAAGCTCTTGTTTTTCCTTCTCAAGGCTTAATTAAGTCTCTCTGCCATTTTGTACCCTCCGGAGCAATCCAGCGAAAGTATGTGCATCCTAATCCGTCAGCCAAGTAGAAAGGGCAAGCAACAAATTCACGCCTTGGATCGAAGTCGCTCCAATCAGTATTAATCTCAACTTCATAACCACAATCACAAAGCTCTTCAATACAATGCTCCTTTGACATCTACATAATACATATAATATATTAACGTTAGTGAACTTTCAAAAATAATGTTTACATTTACAATAATAAAACTAACAAAATACCTTATGTTAACTTTAACAATTGATGGAAAAGAATAAGAATGATCTAGAATGGATAAAATGAAGTATAAGAAATGATGGACCTATTTATACAACAAAATTACAACGGCTATTTTCACATTCTAACGGCTATTTTTCTAATTAACAACGGCTAGTTTAGTTTTTAAATTTAAAAAAAAAAAAAAGCTAAAAGTCGCTGTTACTAACAGCGACTTTCAACTTTTTATTATTATTTTTTTTTCCCCTTAAGTCGCTGTTACTAACAACGACTTACCCGAGCCTAGGCTTGGACGTACGGAAGCTTATTTTGGGACATAAGTTTATCCCAATCTTATACTTGGAATTAAAATGCTAAATAATCTTATTTATTTCAATCTTTCAAAAAAAGATTTTATGAGGAGATGAAAGGAAATGGACTTCACTTATTTGGGCGGCCCGATTTCATACCAATATAGTCTATTAAATTGTATTAAGGCCGTCACAAATGATTTCTATTGGCTCAGCCAAACTACTTTTTAAAAAATCTCTTTTTTACAAGTGGAAATTTAATTTTCATTTTTTAAAAATGTTTTTACTAATTGGTCCTTTTTTTGGATTCGTCTGACATAAAACGATCTCATACAAGACAGATTGTTTACTTAATACAAACTACATAAATTGTGGAATGAGATATTAAATAATAACTAACATCCATATGCAATTGTGTGATTCTCGGTATCATAGACTTTCAATAACATCTTTTACAACTTTTTAAATTGGGTTTTTTTAGCAGTTTAGACATAAAACTATCTGATTCATTTTTGTTATTGCCATGTAATATTTAGACTTTAGTAAATCAAAATACTGTAAAACTCTTCTTATATTTCACTCATAACTACATGTAACTTTATGTATAACGTACGTTTGTAGTATAAAACAAAATTCAACATTCATATTTATATATGAATCCCTTATATTTGAGTTTCATAAAATATGTTAGAATATATTTTTATTTGAATAGAGACAGGCTATGCATATCTCTTGATGATATCCTTAGAATCTTTTATGTAAAATTTTAAAATTTTTTTCTAATTTTAAATTAATTTTTAGTTTATTTTTTAGTTAAAACAATTCATTTGTGAGAAATTTATATTTTTTAAATAAATAAATAATAATAATAATAATAATATTAATAATAATAATAATAATAAATCCTTCTGCGTTACCACAGCCGCCAGTCCCTCTCCTCTTACCTTGCTCTCTTCCTCTCCCTCACGGCAGTATCCTCACCACAGCCCAAACCGCAGCTCACCACAACTCAAACCGGAACCGGCAGCCACCCTGCTCTCCTCCGCGAGCAGCCCCGAGCAGCGGCAAGCAGGCTGCGTGCCTTTCTCCTCCCATCAGCAGCCGGGCTGCTTTGTGCCGCCAGCAGGAGCAGCCGCGTGGTGGTTCCTCCACCATCTCACACAGCCCTTGTTCACCACCACCACAACCTTATCCACCTGTTCACCATTTTTACTAGTTTTAACTTTGTAAGCCATCTCTTCTTCTCCCATTTGATTCTTCTTGTTTTCAATTGAGGTTGATTTTTGTGTTATTTTCATTGAATCTTTTTGGTGGGTAAGAGTGTGATTGATGAATGGAACATATTTATGATTTAGGGTTTGAAGTGTAATTAGAAATTATAGGTTGTGTTGATTGTGTGTTAGTTTCTTTGAATTTTACTATAAGCAACAATTAAAGGTGTTATCTTTGAAATTAGTAATAGTGTGGGCTTTCATGTACATTCTGGTGGTGTATTGGTTATTGATTCTTGCTATGGATAATGGTTAAAAGTATTATCTTTGAACATGAAATGACTAGGGTTTGGATTTAGAAATGAAATTACTAATGATGTGTGTTTTATGCTATATTCATTGATTAAATAACCTTAAAAGTTGTTTTAAAACTTAGTCGATTGGTTATTGTTGTGATAATTAGCAATGGTGATGATTTTAGTTGACTATGAAAGTGATTTTGGTTGTTGAATTGGGAATAATAGTAACTAATTGTTGTGGTTTGATTGTTGCGAATTACAAGTATTCTTATTAGGTTGTTATTGAAGTCATAATGCATAATGTTAGTAAGCCAAGAGGATAATGTCAACTTATCGTCGATGGTTGCTAAAGTTACTTGTCGTGTTTTGATTATAATTCTTTCTAGCTTTGGAGAATGTAACAAATGATATCGCGATTCGATAACTCTAAAATTTGCCTTATTGTTGTATAAGCCTTATATTAAAATTATAAGGCTTAATTGTGATTAGTTATTTATGGGTAACGCGAACCGATATACTCAAAATTAGTTGATAAAAAGGAACGATTCACATATGCTTTTACTTTTAAATTGGTGAAAAGACTTATGTTGTGTTGAGTTAATGATTTTGACTTGTATTGAATAGTTGTGTACGTGCTCGAGTAATCGTAAAACTCATGTTGAATAGGTGATAGTGGTTACTTTGGTATTTAGTTGGTATGACAAAGTAGTTACGGAGATTTATTAGTTTTATTCCTAACTTGTATAGGTTTCCAGTTCATAAGAGGAAAATAGAACCTTAGTTGGGTGAATTTTGTAACTTTGGTCGTGCACTGACGCTTACAGGTACGTACACACAGTAATTCACCCTTATATACAATTTTCCTTCAAGAGATCATTGTTTATTGTTTATTGTGATAATATGCATTGTAAACTATGAGGTACTAGTGAATACACTTTATACGAAAAACTATCGACTATGAAATCCTTGCGCTTAGAATAGTTATAGAGAATGAGAGTGTTAGTAGGAGGCGGGGACCACCTCTTATTTATTTAAGAATTGGATTATGCCTTACTTGGAGTTAGAATGACTCCTTTATAGGTGAATCTCATATTTTGTTGAGTGGCTCAGTGGGTTTTGGCGTGCTGCTATCCCAGGGCACTCATTAATAGTCGAAAGTGGGAGTTATTCCAATCTGATAAAGTATTAGATTATGATTTGCTGGTGTGACTCAACTAGATTATGTCCGGTTGATTTAATAGTCCCCTAGGTGAGATCCGACGGGATCACCGTAAGTGGGGTATGAGCATGCTTGTGTCATTGGGTGCCGGATGGCCGATACCGTCCCTTGACCGAGGTGTTACCATGCGAGCCTTGCAAACCCCAATATGGTGGCCTCTTCATTGGTTTAGTGCCCCAGTGTGTTAGTTTTTCCCGAAGGTAGGACCCGAGAGGGTCAGCTGGAGGGGGCATGAGCTCATACTTTGCCATGGGCGCCGGATGGCCAATAACGCTCTTGGCCTTGTCACTATGCCAGGAAGTAGAGAAAGATCCATTGATAGAAAGTTATTCAGTGATAGAAAGTTTATTCATTGATCGAAAGTTATTTGATGATAGAAAGTTTATTCTTTGATAGAAAGCTTACATATTGATAGAACGTTTACTCATTGATAGGATATCTACACATTGATAGAATAGTTTATGCTAGTGAGAAGTGTGGGTATTACAGACTATGATCAGACTTACCTTAAGATAGACAAGCTCTATAAGGTCATGTGTTAGGTATTCTGTTAATGCCTTGGTTGAGTTGATACTATGCGTGTTTTGCAAGAGTTTATGTTTTGAAAAGAGGAGCGTGAAGACCTGCATTCTACCCAAGAATACATGGTTCGGGTTGGAAAGGACGTAATGAGATCAAGAAGTATAAGTGGACGATAAACAGTTACTATCTATGCTTGTGTCTTATGAAATCATCTTATGTTGTTGTATAACATAATGTTATCTAGTAGTTGGCCTTATTATTTTTGATGCTAGTTACTGACTTGTACGTGTTTGTGTTTATGTTTGATTGTTTGATGACTTTCTATGATTGTCCTGCTATGACACATTGGCCTTTGGTCTAATGTCGAGCAGCAGGAGGATCATAGACAAGCGTAGCAGGTATTGGAGCTTGCATTGCTTTGCATTGCATTGGGGGAGAGTGATGAGGGCGAAGCATAACCTGTGTCATACCGTTATCTTTCGATTTTGTAGCTCTTGTTATCTTTTGTGAACTTTGGTTGTATATGTTTTGTTATGAGGCCGTGTGTCCTCTCTTGTATATTTGTATTTCTGCTGCGTAGTTTATAACTCTGTATGGTTTGAGGAGTTAAGTCATTTTAAAACGCAAGCGTCGACACTGGAACCATGATCCATGCTTGGCATGTTGATTTGAGAAGCCAACGATGAACATTCCGCCGTGGTGTGAGATTTTAAAGGCAATGATGCCTTACATTAGTTTAATGTTTTATTGTGCTAATTGCTTTACCACATGTTCGATTTTTAGAAGAGATGCTGCCGAAATTTTCACTTACTTTTTTTAAAGTTGATATTTAACGTTTATCTAAATTCTTTCCTTTTCTTTTATGTAAACCCGAATTTCCTCCCGTCCTTTACGGTTTTGGTTTCGTTAAGGGGTCGGAAATTCAGGGGTGTTACAGGTGGTTACCAGAGCCAGTGGTCCCTATTTTCGACGCTTTGTGTTCTCAAATTCGTTGAGAAATTGCCTGAAGTTAGAAGTTATTCGTGAGAGTTTGGGTAGATATGGGATAGGTGCATATTACATACTCATGCATAATGATTATCATTGAACGTGCATAGATAAATATATAGTTTGTTTAGCTTGTTATGAGACTCACTCTCATGTGTGTTATTATAATTAAAAGTTATGATGGTGGTTTGAATGATGATATGATTTAACAAATCAGTAGATTTGAATTATGTATTATCAAGCAATAATGAAATTTTTGAGTATTTGGTTCAACTCATGAGTTGTATTATAAGTAATCATTATGGAGATATGAAGTATGAATGATGAAATTCTAGAGAAGTTGGTTTCATCGGGAACTTTCTCTTGCTTGTGATGATAATATGAAATTTAGTCTTATGTGTCTAAATATTTGTTCATGTTAATTGTTTACATAAAGCTTACAAGTTTTGATATTGATCCTATACATAAACCCACTGTTTATTTAAATATCTGCTTGAACATTTCATTTGTCAAGTGCATTCGTTCATCATAACATAGAAGGTGGTGATCATAATTCTCTTGAATATGGTTAATGATTGTGCAAGTATGATCGTAAGTAGTTTGAACCAGAATAAGGACAAGAGCTAAAGTGTAATAAGAATTCGATATATTGTAAATGAAAGAAAGGGGTCTTGTATGCGATACCTTGTAAATAAAGTTTTAATCACCAGTTGATGATAATAATGTAGTTTTAGCTAAAGTATAGATGCGTTAAAATCTAAATATTAAGGAGAAGTTCGAGAGCACGTTAAGAGTTTATAGTTTGAAAATTCAACCCCCAATTTCGGCCGTGATCTATAAGAGTATTATTGATATATTCTTTATGTAATGATGAGTTGAAGTTAAGAGATTGTTTTCAACGTCTCTAAGTGTTAAAAGATAATGTTATATTAGTTGAACCAAATTGTCACATTAGTATTGTTGTTCAAATTAGAATCGCCTTAATATTTTCATTTGAAGTTATAATTCTTACTAGATTGAGGCTCTCGACCTTTGTAATTAGCTGTAGTAACATTGGTGTTGAGTTTTAGTGTGGCATAATCGTGTCTACCAATAAACGTTTTCAATCTCAAACGGTGATTGAGACTGATGCTTTAAATTGGTTGATGTAATATATATATATATATATATATATATATATATATATATATATATATATATATATATATATATGTATACATATATATATATATATATATATATATGTATGTATACATATATATGTATGTATACATATATATGTATATATATATATATATATGTATGTATATGTATATATATATATGTATGTATATGTATATATATATATGTATGTATGTGTATATATATATGTATGTATGTATGTATATATATATGTATATATATATGTATATATATATGTATATATATATATATATATATATATATATGTATATATATATATATTTTTGTTAGTTCTAAACCCAACATCTTATGTTTGTAGTGAGACCTTGAGAATTAGTTGAGAGTGAAAACTATAGTCAACCTATTAGCCTTAGTTAATCACTTTATATATATATATTTTAATGAATTATATACTATAAGGGTCCCCTGTCATTGATTTTGATTTTTGTAAGCATCCAACTCTCATCATAATGAATATAGTATTTCATGCTTGTCGAGTGATAACGACCTTTAAATCACTATTTGAAGTGGTTCCTTGGATAAAATATGGGCGATATTTTTTTTCCTTCTTAAAGACACATGAGTTTGAGTATCAAAGGAGAAAATTATCATTCGCAAGTCCTTTGATTTTTGTATTTTGTTGAGACATGGTATATCATCCATACATAAGTCGGTAACTTTATATTAAAGTGGATAGTTAAAGAATAATCATCATAAACAAATTAAGGGCCTAAGGATTGATTTGAGGGAGCACTATTGAGTTAAGACCGATAATTTTGTCTTATTAAATAGTTATATGGAGTAATGAATGTTTCAATCAGATGATAATGTGAAGAATCGTGACGGTTTTAAAGCGTTAGCTAGATAGAATGATATTTGAAATTAAAAAGGAATCAGTGATATTATAATTTGTTTTCTCATGGCCTTCTGGGCAGTTACAAGATATAAGGATAAAATAATCTGATGATGAGGTGGAATGAGCATTTTTGTGCACATAAGATACACTTAAATGTTTTAAGTATTTTAGAGTATCTCATCGATCACCAATTTAATAGTCCTGCCAGTGTATTGAAATGATAAGACTTAGATGAGATTCCAAATGAAGCTGACTTTACATAGGTTACTGTTTTAATAATGATTGATGTGATACGTGCAAATTAAGTTTGCAGAGTTACTGAAGATAATGTGGTCCTAATAAAAATCAAGAGGTGTTTTAAAATCTAAACAAAAAAAAAAAAACGAAAATGAGTGCGAATAGTTATAATTTGAGAGATGAATCGAGATAATGGATTATGTGTTAAACGATTATTATACACAATCATTATCATGCGATAAATAGAGTTAAATAATATAAGCACTTGTGTTAAGAAGAGTTTTAATTTGATGTCACTAAATCATTGGATCGTAACAAGCATTTGATGAAAAGAGTTTTGAAATTTTGACGTGTTCTAATACAAACGATTATGTTATAGTTGTTAGTTCTAAGTTTCGCATCTTAGGTCGAAGGGTGATTGAAACCCACTTGTTTGCGAAGGAATAATTGTAATGCATATTCTCAAGTATTGCGTTATTTTGTTAGCTTTGTGTTGTTGTACTTTAGTATAGTGTTAGGATTGTTAATTTATTCAGTCATATGTTTGCGATAACGGTGCTATAGTTAGTTAGAGGTAGTGTTGTGATGGAAATGTTATGATGTAGATTAGATATTGTGAAATTAGTGTTGGTATTACAACTTTATCAAACTGTATGATACATGACAACTTTGCTATTGATATTGAAAATTGCGGTGATGTAGGTGTGTTCATCAGTTATGGTGTAGATTGAATATTGTAGTTAACGTTGCAACTAACTGAATATTCAGCTTGGTTGTTCCCTATCTCCTCTTCTCCAATTATCTCAGAAAAAATCAACAGTAAAGTACATGCTAAGACCCCAAGTTGGGAATTAAATATCTAGACTCAAAAAATGTGGCCCAAATATTGCTCTTTGAATTCCAAAACAATCCATTTTGTATCATAATATAACTTCTAATGAACTAGAAACCCTAATTCGTTATATTATACTACTATTTGCACATAAGCTAGCACAAAATGCGAAATTAGGAAAAGATAAAACAGAAATACCTTAGATACTTCTCATCGCCGCCCACCAAAAACCTAGAATCACCAGACGTCAAGTGTTCTCAGCCGGGATCAGTGATGGCAACTCAGGGTTGTTAGGGCTCCGGTAAGAATATAGAGGATTGAGAAAATAGGAGGTCAAAAAAAGATTTCATGAGGAGATGAAAGGAAATGGGCTTCACATATTTGGGCGGCCCGATTTCATCCCAATATAGTCTATTAAATTATATTAAGGCCGTCACAAATGATTTCTATTGGCTCAGCCAAACTATTTTTTAAAAAATCTCTTTTTTACAAGTGGAAATGCCGAAGTCTTTTAACCTATGTTGGATTTATCTTAAGGGATAAGACCCAACCATCATGCTGGTTTGAGCACCATGACCCAACCATCATTCTCAATGCATGATTAGGATAGTAATGTACTCAATCATTGAGTTTGAGGTTTGGATTTCTCTAAGATTCGTTGGGTTTATCTTAAGGGATAAGACTAGCATTGAATCCCTTCATTTATTATTATTATTGTGCTTAAGTAGCAAATTTGTAGGCTGCTTGGTAACATGGACTTGATTTGGACTAGACTTTATTTTAGCATTTGCTTATATATTTAGTAGGACGTGTTTCAATACTACCTTGTTTTTTGATGACTATTGTTTGAGAACAATATACATCATAACATGACTTTTTTGCATTATTTTTCGTAAATGTTCCTTGATTGACAAGATCTTATTCGAGATATTATATGTTGGCCTTATGCCTTTAGATACTCTCTCTTCCTTTGGGGGCGTGTTGTGGAACACTGTTAAGAAGTGATGTTTTTCTTTCCTTTCTTTCTAGTTGTTGTGAAAATAACTCCAAATACATGCATAAAAGAGTGGAAGAACTAAGAAATGATTTGATTTTGCCCACAGGATGCACTTACTATTATTGAACATTCTAATCTTCATATGAATTGATTTTGTTGCAAGTCGATTTGGTTAAAGTCTTGCTAATGGGAACAACCCTTATTTCGATGGGGTTAAAGACTCATAGTTATTTGGTTTGGATTATAATGAATCAAATCAAAATTACTCATTAGATTATGCGCACTTTTTACTTATCTATGAGTTACCAAGGTAAATCTGAAACAACCTTTTTGTTTTTACTAACAAGGATAATACATATACATTAGACCCGTTAAACTCCTCATCGGTGGAAGTCTTTTAATGACATTGAGATAATAGAATATTTTCTAGTAAATGTGTGTGCGCCACCTTTACCTCTAGGATTTATTTTAGCACATGATGTGATTTTTAGTAAACGACATACTAGTGTCTTGTTCTCTATTATCCAATAATGGAAAAATATGGATTGCTGAATCCAATAAGCATTTTCCTTAATGATTTTTTTGAGTATATAATGAGTTTAGATCATCATCAATATTATTCATTGTTAATATATACAAGCACCCCTTCCTCTCTTCAAAGGAGGAGAAATATCTTAAGCCTGGGTTGGTACATGTTGGTTAGGCCTTGTCTCGACCTATGTCATAGTGTGTAATTGCAGATTTGGTTGCAATTGTGGTATGCTTTACCAAGGGTATTATGCTATGTCGCATTGCTTATATGGGTCCTGCCCATGAGATACTTAAAAATATTTCTTTATACCTTTACGATGCCTATAATATCGGTTTAGTAGTTTATTTTTTCATCTGGGCCAATATGACACAATATCACCTTGTTTTTACGTTATAACCCAATTCTTTATAGTTCCTTGATCCATCCTTGACACGACCTTGGAACTAAAAATCTTAAGTATATGTAAGTAGGAAAACAATCCAATAAATAACTTTCCTTTACTACTTTCGTGCTCAACATGTTATTTAAAGTTTTGGATTTACTTCTCATGGTCTAATGCTTGGTGCATGATCGAGATTGATGTTCGTCTTACATTGATGATATTTGCAAGGCTCTTTGGTAATATGGATACGTTAAAAAAATTAGTCACACGTGTGTTTTTTGTTGAACATTCTTGGGTCTCCATGTTTTTGAAGGGAAAATTAAAAGTAGAAAAAAGGAAGAGCGGTTTTAAACCCATAATCATCTAAAAAGGTAAAAGCAATGTATTTCTTGATGTAAATATAATTATTTTCCTATCTCTGCAGGGATAAAATCTTTGGAAGTGGACCCTTTGTGATTCTTCTTGTATTTGAGAATCTAGACGTAAATGGCTTCTTTATTCAAGGTGAGACCCTTTAACAATCTCCGTTATTACTCTAAAAGAATTTGTTAAATATGTGCACATCTTATTTATGTAAAGTTGCACATGACGTTTGCTATCAAGGGTCAATCGGAAATAACTTCTTTGTCTTTGTTACTTCTATTATTAATGACAGTAAGGTTGTGCTCGTTGTGTACATCCAATCTTCCCAAATCCCACCGTAGATAGGAGTTACTTAACGACATTGGGGTAATAGAATGTAATGAAATTTAATTGAGAAATAATTTGGGGATCATTGAGAAGACATTTTTAATTTCAAAATGACTTGGATAATTGCTAAGTTGCATGTGCTAGGGAGCGTTTCTTAATTTTGTTGTAAATGAGTTTATTAATAGCATAAATTTTCGTTGGATAAGTCTAGAAAACACATGTTGGACTTGTTTTGTTATTGTAAGTCAGAATTCATCATGACGTTTAAACTTGTTGTTCATCTTCGTTTAATTCTATTCCACAATACTAATCTATAACACAATTTATGCTGAGTTGTTTTACAGTTTACTGAGTTCTTTCCTGTGTTTAATGTTTGTGAGTTTAGAGATTATTTATATTTAAAAGACTACTAGTATGTTTAGAGATTAGTTATATTTAAAAGACTACTAGTATGCTGGGCAATGAGCAATTTAATTTTGTTGGTACATCAACAATATTGTTAGTTTAAACTTATTTTTGGAAGATGAACTTAGGACAACCATTCAATATGTATTACAAAGTATTGGTTTTGTGTTGTGCTGTGTTTGATTGTATTAGCTATTGCCCTGCGGTGTGTTTGACTGTATTAGTCGTGTTGCGTGTAATAATGTTTTCCTTATTTTTATTCACTATAGGATTTAAACAAGCTCTCAGCTTATCGAGATAGGAGATTTCCTGGCACACAAGAAGAATTTGAGGAAGCACTAAAGAACTCAACAACTGTTTACATTGGAAATATGTCTTTCTATACAACAGAAGAGCAAGTTTACGAGCTATTTTCTCGAGTTGGAGAGATTAAAAAGATTATCATGGGTCTGGATAAGAACACGAAAACCCCTTGTGGATTTTGTTTCGTATTGTAAGGACCAATTCTCTTCTTAGTTGTTTGCTCCAGACGTATGCGAGATATGTACTGTATCTCTGCTTGGTATTCTTTGATAGTTGCTGGTTGTATCTACGTATCAGAAGTTGGCCAAAGATGACTTTTGTTTTTCTTTGAACTAACTTTTTTTATTCTTTGATCTTCAATCAATAATTTATGTGTTGAGTTTCTGGAACTTAATATTATCTATTTTCTTGTATTTGAATATACCTTTTTGGTTTTATTAGGCTTGAGTTGGTCATCTTGTTTCCTCATAACATGAACTGCTTGATGATTTTTTTCGTCATTTTGCCAGATATTACTCTAGAGAAGACACTGAAGATGCAGTGAAGTACATAAGTGGGACAATTCTTGATGATCGCCCTATCCGTGTGGACTTTGACTGGGGTTTTCAAGAGGGCAGGCAATGGGGACGTGGTCGAAGTGGTGGTCAGGCATGTTGTTTTCATGCTTTCGTTTAATTGTCCATGTAGTTCAACTCTTTCCTTTTATTGATTTTTTTGTTGTCCATTTTCCCAGGTGCGTGATGAGTATCGTACTGATTATGATCCTGATATCCTTTATTTTGTGATTGAGTTTATTCGTTTTGCTTGTGGTCAGATGTTTATCTGTGTGGACTTGAGGAAGTTTTAGTCTTGGACTTTGGCTTTCTACTAGGTTGTCATTTTGTCACCTATGCGTAATTTTTTACACTATCACGGATTGAAACTTCAAAAATACACTTAACCAAACAGTGCTTGAGTGTGTAGCTGAGCCACGTTTGTTAGTGTGCTTTATGCTGATCCTGCAACTAATGAAAATTTTTACAAGTTTTATCGCTTTGGTGAATGAAGATCGTTTGCGATGAAATAATTTGCTTTAGTTGGTTATCTTGTTCGGTAAATGACTTTTTGATTGACTTTTTTGTTTTTCCATTGACTTTTGGCTTGTTAGCTCAAATTGCCCAACAATTGCACAATAAAATCCAATAAAATAGAACACTTTGAGATAAAAAGCCACTGAAACAACTAACAACCAATAATTATTTGCTAAACAACCCCTTTGATGTATGAAAAGGTATAGTTTAGTCAATTTCCTTTACAATTTTGTACGTAGAGGTGGCTATGGAAAATTAGTTCAGAGAGAGCTTGAGGCACCGAGAACACTGGTAGATTATGCTTCTGGATCTCTGGCTGCTTTTCAGCCTATGCCTTCTCGCTGTAAGTTCCTTGACCCTTTTTTGGTGATGAATTTTTGCGTATTTTATAGCATGTGTTTTTTTTGCCTCCACATCAAATATGAGGAATAAGATGTAAGTTTTGAGTTCAACTTTGACTAGAATATTCCTAACAATGTTGATTTGCTTGTAATAATTCCAACTATAAGTTATTTTAAGAATTACTATGTTATTTATGGTGTCTCCCCAAGATAATTCATCTGAACTTTAAACCTTTAAAAATGGGGGAAAAAGAATGCATTTACCGCTTATTTTTTCTGTCTCCTTTTACCTGGCAGCCATTACTCATGCTTGACCTTTCTTCCTCCTTTCTGGTCAGCTGCGCTGCCCAGCCAAGCCAACATCTCCATGAAAAATATTCAAACTTAGGAATTTATTTTGATTTTCCAACCTTGTCAATTAACTTAATGGCGAGATTTTCATGTATATAAAGAAACAAACAAGCAACGAACATAGCGACCCTTTCGTGCTTAATACTATACCCAAGTTTATGAGTTGAAGCGTAAAACGCTTGCTCATTTGACACCACATTGCGACGCTTGAAAGAGAGATAGAGAAAAGACCCTGGAGTGGCGGCGGCTACGAAGGTTGAAGGAGGGAGGACGTGAATGTGGCTCAAAAGTTTGGGTGGTGGGTTTGCAGTGGTGGACTGGTGGTTGAGAATATAGATGTTGAAGACGCTGGCCTGTGAGCTCATGTTGTAGTTTCATGGTGGTGGAACAGGTTTCGTGGAATAGTCAAGTGCGAAGGAGGCTATGGTGATGTGCATGAAGGGTGTCTGAATTCTGATTGTTTGGTCATTGGTGCTTGAACTCATTGCAAATGGTTGATGATGATGGTTCACAAAACCTCCACAGTTCCATCTAGTGTCATACGCTCTCTACGTCGGAAAGAAACCAGTGCCCGACTATTAACGCTCTATGAATTGAGGACTAGAGTCTGCTATAAGTCCTTTCTTTAAGACTAGTGGCAAGACCAGAAGGTATTAAGAAAAAGTATCTGGATGTCTCATGATTTCAGTATTATCAAGATGAAGTGAAGATTTATGACAGTCATATGCATTACTTAAATTGAGGACTTTCACTGTTTTCGTAGTGGGACCCATATCATCCTTGCAATGGAAAAAAACATAGCTACTCGTTCACATCCTTTGAGAAAAATTTTATTTCCAGAGTACTAGAAGGCTCAAAGTTTTACTAATGCAAATATGTCACATGATTTACTAGTCTCCCCGGAAATTGCAAAATGAAAAAATTGATATGGTCGGCTTTGGTCGATCTTCAGGCCATTTAGAGTGAATAACAAATTCAAAAAGCTAAGTAGCTAGCGAATTATGTTGTATTGGTTTTTACGATAGAGGTTGAAAGGAGGTGATAAGAGAACAAAATTTTATTCAAATAAGATGGTCAACAATGGTGTGTGTCTGACACATCATGAATTTCACCTGCTATACTTGTCATTTCAGGTCACTGGATAATTTGAGAAGGTACATTAAATACTTGGGGTTACTCTGAGATAACCTATTGTTGGGATTAATTTTAGTGAATCGGTTATAGCTGCAATTATTTGTCAATTCTTCCCAACTTTAGTAGGCTGTGCACTAACATTGCCTTTTGTCTTGTCAAATGTTTTGTCCCTGTATTTTGAATTGTTTTCTAATTTCTTTTTTTATGCATCAAAATATCTAAATCAACTAGTTGTTTTATATCACTCTTGTTGCAATAATGATAATGGTTATGCAGATAATAGGCATGAAAGAAACCATGGTCATGGAGGTTCTTATCGCCAAGGCAGAGGTAGTTCCTATGTCACTGTATATTTATCTTTTACATTACATCTTTGATTATTGGACTAACAGTTTTGTTGTGTCTTGTCACTTAAAGATTACCATCGCAAGAGGCATCGTGAGGATGAGCGTCATCGTGAAGATGAGCGTCATCGTCCTGTTGACATGCCTAAGAGAAATGAAAACGAACAACATAGGAATGCTGATCATGAATCTCGACCCGTGAGTATTGTGTTTCCTTTAAACTCCTGTAATTTACAAGTTCTTTCAATGGCTTGATCAGTTGCGAGATTGAAGTCTTGCTCCTAGAGTCGTGAATTAGCCAGCTACATTATGGCTTCTTTGTCATCTTGATGCTTGACTTTTGTGGTTGCGTATGCAGGAGAAAAATCCACGTTTCCGTGAAAGTGGGGATTCTGACGACGATGAAGACGATGACAAGAGGCGTCGTACTTGAGCAAACTAAGCAGCTGCTGAACGCTTTGTTGATGATTTGAGCTCGAAAGGAATGTCTAGAGTAATCTGTTATTTGATTAATTTAAGAACTCTGTACATCAGTTTAGGTACGAAGATCTAGAAACTCGTTGGTGCAGGAAACCATGTGAAAAGGTGCCGTGTAACACATTACTCTTGATATCGATTTGAACGTGAATTCTTTGTCTTTCATTTGGAACTTCTCTGTTGAAGACCTAAATATTATCGCGAGTGTAGTTGGCCACTGCCCTGTAGCTTCACTACAGGGTTTAGGGTACTTGATCCTAGTGATCCAAGGTAGTAAGTTTGTGGTAAAACCATTGTGCTATAACTATTAACCAATGTACCAAGATCGTGAGGAATCGGTGGGACAATTGCCTAGAACTTGAATATGAGTTTCGAGTCGAGCCTTGTCATTTGTAATTCCTCGCATTTATTTCCTCCCGCTCGACCTTTGATAGTCACTCATAAGGGGTAATCTTAGTAATTTTGTTTTCATTTGGTTGATTTTTGTTGTGTTCATGTAATATCAGGGACATAATTTAGCTTTGAAGGATGTATTGCCAGCTAAAGACAGCTTTATTCTATTACATCAATCATGGATCATAGATCATGGATCATGGATAGTGATTCATAAGCTTCCATCTACCTTCCCTACACTTTTTTTTAAATACCTGAAATCATATACTAGAATATGTAAAAAGTTAATAACACAAGTAGATAACTTTAATTATACCATATAAAAATTATTGAAACTAATATTTGAGGTTATACATGATCAATCATCCTATACATGTCCAACATCCATTGGCGAGGCTACATGGGGGCCAGGAGAGGTCGAGCCCCCTTTGTCGAAACTGCAATTTTTTATATTTTAGGCTTCGGCTTATTAATATGATATATAGTTTAAACAGTGTAAAAATATAACAAAGATTACTTTAGCTCAATAGTTGAAATAAAACATTTTTAAGCTAATTAGCTGATGTTCATTTTGCTGCACATAATCCTGCAATTTCAATCATATCTTTGCAAAAGGCAGCCATTTGGAAAATAGGAATTAATTTAGTTGTAGATGTCAATCAAATTATATATAGTTCACAATTAAATTCAGAATTTATAAATAGGTTTAAAACAGCAAAAATTGTTATAAATATGCGGTGAGCGTGGATCGAACACGCGACCTTCAGATCTTCAGTCTGACGCTCTCCCAACTGAGCTATCCCCGCTTGTTGATTATTTATACGATTAGTCCAATAATACCGGATACTTTAATTTCTTTTCTGTTTGGCTAATCCCGAACAGTGAGCTACGAAAGCGACGCGACAAGAAAACAGTAAGATTCTACAAAATGTATCTTTAGATTCATCGAAATTCTTGAAAAATGAAGTATTAGTTTCAATTATGAAAATTTTTTTAGAAAAAAGTTTGGGTTTTTAGTCGACTAAATTACTCAATTCAAAATTAAATAAACTTGAGACTAATTCAAACTACCAAATTCAAAATTTATCTTTTTTTAACAAATTTAGTTGCAATTATATTAAGATAAATTTTAAAAAATATTTTTAAAATTGAAGAGTTTGGTTACAAGTTATTATACTTAGACATATAAATTTCTTAGAAATAAATCAAATGAGTTTGTGTTTGGATAAATTTTTTTTCATATAAACACAAAATAGAATTTTTAAGAAAAAAACATTCCATCAAAATGCTAAATTTAAATTTCATGTCCGACTTGATAATTACAAATATAATAGAATCTTAATTTTAAATTCTCATATATTAGGAAACAATCATGTGACGCATACATAAGTTATATATTTATTCATAAAATATGTGTATTAAGTAAAATTTATCTGCAGAAAAGAAAACCTTCAACTTTATTCAATATGTCAATATGAGAATTGCGTCCTGTCTTAATTAAAGCATATACCATTTTCTTTATATAGAACTTGAATTCATTCTTTATTGCCGCTTCACTGAGCCTATGTGGTACTTGAAAAGTGCCAATTAGTGATTTAGTAATTGATGCAAAGGCATCACAGAACAAGGATTCAATAAAGGAACAAAACAGCACTAGTAGCTGTTCATCTACGCCAATTGAACATGAAATAAGTAAAACTAGCAAGGACACCTTGGACATGACCAGAAGGGACTTACAAAGGATCAAGGAAACGGAGGAAAGCCAGGGCATCTCAAAAAACAACATTATGCACACAAACAGACCGACAGACTACAAAAATAGGACAAGAGAGGAGTCTGACGACCAGCAGACCTTGCTGACATTACTGGACTCTGACCGGAAGCACCTGGGGCTGAATGAAGATACAAACGACAGCTCCTTACATGGGCCAAGTGATAGAGGCCCTAGGATCCTACTAACAAACCACCAGGAAGACTATACAGCACGCTAAAGGGAGCCTGGGCAACAAGTCAGAAGGAATCAAGAAATTAGCTAAGTGTTAGCCTTCTGTTTAAATTTCTGTTTGAGTAGTTATGCACACGTGTATTAAGTGAAGCTTGTAACGGCTACTTTTGAGATGTAGAAACTCTATAAATACTTGGACACTCCTGTAATAACATTTCACGTTTTGATATTGAGATAAAATCAGAGTTGAGGATTTTCAGACAAAGTGTTTGTTTCTTAAGTTTGTTTGCAAACTTGTTCAAAGAAGGTTCATCTTTAGCCGGAGAATTCATAGGTTTTCAGGCAAACCTATATTCTCAGGGAACAACTCGAATCAAGGACGCATCATCCTTATTTTGAGTTTCTGTAGGGAAGTGCAAAGGAGTGGAACAACGTCCACCAGTTCATACATCAGAAAATCAAGAAGCACCTTCTTGGTTGTTCTGAGTGTTCTGAACACCTTTGCATTGATTGATTTAGGATTGTGCGTGAGTAATTGGACAAGGTATTGATTCCACATTGATCCTTGCATAACAAAGGCCACATTCAGTCTTTGTTTTGCATCAGTAATTTAAAAATTTTTTAATCGGATTAAGCTAGAAAATTTTAAAAAATATTACTTGATCATCATACTAATTCATAATTCACATGTATTATACTCCCTTCATTTTATTATACTTGCAAATAATAATGATATTTTTTTACATAATCTGTTCCAATCAATTGCAAGTAGGAAGGGGTACAAAAATTATTGAGTTACTCTTATAAAATACCGTCTTTTAGTAAAACAATCTATAAATAAGAAGCTCACAAATTAATAATTTGCATTATTAAATTATTTTATCTACGTAATAATCGTGTTTCACAATAACACCACCTGCAAGAATTATCGAAAATTATTACTTCCCTAATTAATTGGGAATTTTGTTATCATTCCAACACGTCTTTATCTTTCCTAAACTCCAAACAAACAAACTATCGTCACATTTCTTTCTCTCTTGAAAATTTCTCCCTTTCCAGGTACGTACTTTTCCTCTCCTTCAACTTTCTCCTTCATTTTATTTCAACAATGTCTTCAATTTTGACCTTTAATTTGAATTATTTGTTCTTAATTTGATTTATTTTCTGATCTCATTATCTCACATTTTCTAATTTTCATGGATCTCCCTTCGATTTGCAGTTTAATTCCTTATATAACATTTTCAAATTCTGGAAATGCTTTAGAAATGCAATTAATCATAGTATTTGTGATATATCGAATTAAGATCTGAACTTTTTTACTAATCTGATCTGTTGTTAATCATTGTATGTAAGAATGTGGTTGAGATCTGGGTGATGGAAATCCAGTTTGATTGATTTGGAAATGTGATCAGAATTTTTGAAATTCAGCTTATTTTGGTTTGCATTTCGATTGTTTGAATTAGATTGACTTTCATATCTTTGCTGATCTCTTGATTTGTTATTATTTCCCTTGAATCATTGAATCCATTCGAGACTAAAATCGATTGCGGATCCAATATACTAGTATAGGGCGTTGGGATTGCAGATCTTTGTTTGTGTGCCGAACCAAGTTAGATGTCCCTATATTTTATGTTGTATGTTACATAATTTGATATTAATAGTGTTAATCAAATGACCTAGACCATGACATACGATGACAGGTCTGGACCTAAATTATAAAAATATACCTTGAGACGAATTAAAAGGATCCCACTTGTTAATAAAACAATGCTGAATTGATGATTTGTAGATATTCTGCAAGTGTAGCAACTAATTTGAATTAGTGGTAGTAAAATGTAATATTATTAGGGCCATGACCTAGACAGACATGCTCGGACTAGATTATTCCCCTGATTGAAATTAGTGATGACAGAAAGTAACACAATGATTAATTACCGTCAGATTGTTGAATTTAAGAGGAAGCAAAAATGGGGCTTTCTTTCACAAAGCTGTTTAGCAGACTGTTTTCGAAAAAGGAGATGCGTATACTGATGGTGGGTCTCGATGCGGCTGGTAAGACCACCATCTTGTATAAGCTCAAGTTGGGAGAAATTGTTACCACCATTCCAACCATTGGTAAGAATTCATATCTTCATCATATGTGAAGTTAATGATGCGGGATTTTGAAGGGACTGTTGCTGATCTTGTTCTGTGTGTTGAACAGGATTCAATGTGGAGACTGTTGAGTACAAGAACATTAGCTTCACTGTTTGGGATGTTGGAGGTCAAGACAAGGTAAACTCTTTTACTCCGTAAGATCTTGTTTTAGGATTGCTTCTCTTAGATTTATAAGGAGTATTTGCGTAATGTATTATGTGTTCTTTTGTCTTAAGTACAATGAACTAATATTGATGATAACATTGATCACAGGAAGTATCCCAGAGCTTGGGTTTGCTAAATAAACACTATAAAAATCTTTAGGGTGCATGTAATCTGCACATTTTGTTTGATTTTGAAAAATGGAGCAATGATTGGGTTGAGTTATTGGGAGAGTTAAATTCATCTGATGACACACAATGCTATTACCTGTATGGCTGTATGAATATGATTTCTGTATCTGCTAGTATAGTCCGGCTTTCATCCTGCATCTTCCTAAGCATGGATATGCTAAACTGTGCACGGTGCACTTTTGCACAATTGTGTCCTTTAGTGATTATGTCTGTCTGTTGTGTTTGATACTAAACTGAGAAAAGATGGAGCATCAACTAAATTTACATAGAAATAGCATTTGGGTTTGTTTATAACTTTGTTTTTTCTTACCAATAACCAACTTATAAAATTGGGTATCAGATCCGTCCCTTGTGGAGACACTACTTCCAGAACACACAAGGACTCATCTTTGTGGTTGACAGTAACGATCGTGACCGTGTGGTTGAAGCGAGGGATGAGCTGCACAGGATGCTGAATGAGGTAACTGCTTTCCACTTCAAATGTGACAATACCTTCAAACAATAGTTCAATTCGTTTTGAGCTTGTGATGCTATTATAAAACTGATTGGATCTCACATTGCAGGATGAATTGAGGGATGCAGTTCTGCTAGTGTTTGCTAACAAGCAGGATCTTCCCAATGCAATGAACGCTGCAGAAATTACCGACAAGCTCGGTCTCCACTCCCTCCGTCAACGACACTGGTATGTGTGCCCTCCCAACCATAAAAACGGCTAATCGACATATGTTAATTTCAACTTGGCACCGAGTGATATTCAACTACTGTTGCAGGTATATCCAGAGTACATGTGCGACATCAGGTGAAGGACTGTACGAGGGTCTCGACTGGCTCTCGAACAACATAGCAAGCAAGGT